>NC_142672.1:30040085-30170085 GCF_964200805.1 Pocillopora damicornis | reverse complement strand
TGAAATTAAAGTCTTCAAAAGTGTCACGACAAGCCTTCGCTCGAGTGAAATTTAATTTCCGTAAAACTCTGAAAAATAAAGAGATCCGATCAAACTGATTGTGGTTTTAGTATAGGTACATGAATGTCTTACAACACACGAGAAACAAGCGAAATCCGTGTCTCAAGCAAAATCGACCGGACCGCTCTTACAGAGGCACTCTCTTAACTCCTTTTAAATCCCTGGCCACAGGCAACAGCCATCCTTTAATTGTCGCGTATCATCACTAAACAACAACAAAAAAATAATAATAATGAAAAAGGCTCTTTTGAAAAAATGTTAATCGGCTCTCGGTCTACAACTTTCTTATTGAACAGCGGTGCTCATCACATAAAGTGCAGGTTTTGCGATAAAAACACCAAGAACTGCAGCTTTGCTAACTTTCCTCTACTATTTTAGAGCTTGTATAAATCCCTTTATTTACACTTTCACAAATGGTGCATTTCGAAAGCAATTTCAGAACCTGCTCTGTTGTCACCGTGAAAAGGCAAGAAATCTGCGAAATGTAGCTGCCTTAATTAATGAAAAGGAAATTACAAAACATGAGGGCGAAGCGAACGTACAAGTCTTGTAGATTTTAAAATTTCTGATATAACATCCTATCCGCTAAAAGTAGAAGGGAACGTAACTTGTGTAATGTTTCGCAGAAACATTCATGATATTTCCTGCTATAATTGTCGAATCAGTACAAACATATCCGAATACAGTAAGTTGGTAGAGTATATTCCTCAGTCGTACGCCAGATCTCTTTAAAGGAAAATTTTTAGTCATATATACATTGTATCAGAACCGAAACTACCAACACCCTTCCTTCCCATAGGAAAAAACAGAACCATGTAAATTCTACGTATAGGAAAATATATGAATGCGCACCTTTGATTAAACCCGTTTCACACTTGCAAAAAAAAGGTTTAATTAAACGGGATTTAGCGTGATGTAATTCACAAACGGAGAACTGAGAAACTTAATTTTCAATGATATTTAAGTTATTGCTGACTTGTATTCACTGTGCTAAACTTGAAGTCGACAGATGAGGCTTCTATGAAGAAAAGAATTTGAATCGTGAAATTAAGAGATCCTCGCAGCTAAGAACACTACTGAAACGAAAATTTGCACTGCGGTGGAAAGCCGCAGTGCAAATATGTGAATTTTCATATATCTAAAATCTTCATTCACTTGGATGTTTATTTGGACCCAATTCATTGACCAGCTCCCAGTTGGCTTGTTAGCTCAATTGGTAGAGCGCTGCACCGGTATCGCAGAGGTCATGGGTTCAAATCCCGTACGGGCCTGAATTTTTTTCAGGTCCTATTTACAACTACTCGTTTCAGTAGTGTTCTTAGCTGCGAGGATCTCTTAATTTCATCTTTCCACCGCAGTGCAAATATATGAATTTTCATATATCTAAAATCTTCAATTTGAATCGTGTTTAAACAGCTTGAAACATTTTAAAGCTTTGTTGTAAATGAGTTATTGGTTGCATGGGAATGAAATGATGAAGCAGTAAGCGAATTACAAAATTTGACGCAAACCTGCATCCCAAATATGCTTCCTCCTCAATAAACTCACAATCATTAGAATGAATAAACTGTTCCTCAAAAATCACTATCACTAATCTATTCATGATTTCCTGATGGAAATTAAAATTTCAAGTGTTAATTCATTTATTTATTTCAAAACCTCAAGCATCTATTTTGATCGTTGGGTGGCAACGGCTTTAAACTCTTAGCCCCTATCCATCGGATAAGGAGGCTCTATGAGAAGGTAAATATACTAAAAGGGAGAATTTCCACATTTAGTAAGTAATTTGACATAAATAAAAGATAAAGATGCACTTTACCAGCCTCAAAATGTATTTGTCCGCAAGGATCGTCGGCTATCAGAAAATTTAAAGTAAATTCAGTCATGATTCAGAAAAAAAACATTTTTCCTTTCACGCTCAGGAAAATGTTGATATTATGACCAGCCGCCTTACACGGGTCATTTTTATAACAAAGCACGCTATTTGAGACGACATGTTGCCGCTCCTACTTATTTTGTCTAAGTGTGAGCTTGAGTCTTGAAATAAATTTATCTCCTGAACTTTTCTTTACCTGGGGACATTTTTATTACGAAGGACGCTGTTTAAGACGGTACGTTGCTGCTTCAATCGAGTGAGTTTGTATAATGAAAATAAATAATGTAAATCAGAAATTTATCCGTGAATCCTAATGACATAGTTGTAAACCTTGACAAAATTCGTTCGGTAAGGAAGATTGATGACAAAGATCTTTGAGCTGTTCTCAACATTGTAAGGCTTGATAGGTGTTGTGTCCAAGCAAGCAAATTTAATATTCACAAAATTACGAGACAACCTAAAACAAATAACTTACACACACATGGCTCTTATTCGGCGCACGTCTAACCTTAAATATCGTCTCGAATATTAGCATTCGTAATTTGACAAGTGCATGACATTATAACATGGCTAGTAAATTTGTCTAATCAACGTCTAATGTGCACGCTCATGACGTCAGCAAACAGATCCCTCGAGAAGAAAAATTTTCTCCGCGATTTTTTACTTTGGGATTTTACTATTAAAAAACTGGTTAAGACTTTGGCGGCAATTTAAGCTAAACATGGAAACAAGATCCTTCACAGCGTAGCGAAATGTCTTCCTGCAACAAAATTATCAACGCGCTGAAGCGTAGCAGAGGGAATATTAATAACCCTTTTACAACATCTAAACCATTGAATTGAAAATGTTATAAAACAATTGGTTCGTACGTCAGCTGTGCGTTCATCGAGATATGAAGCAATTGGGAAGTTTGGAGAGCACGCAAGAAGCTAGAGTTGCTCTCGGTTATGCCTCGAGCAACTCTTACGCATCTTTCGTGCTCTCCAAACTTCACGCTGACGTAGGAACCACTTGTTGATTTTCACAAGTATGCCACTCCTTGACAGCTATGCTACAATAGGGATAAAGAAAACTTGTTTCACTTCACGTGTTCGTGAAAGACAAGCGGACAAAAACAAACTGAACGACAGTACTGAGCAGAAATAAGAAAATAAGCCACGCTCTTCAATGAATCGGAATCTCCTGCTCTGACTCGGAAATGGAAAGGAAGAATTTTTATCGTAGAATCTCTTTTTGTGGTTATCCCTGTGCACGCCAGCCTATCGCGTCCTATTTAAGTAAAAACAAACTTTTCGAAATGTTCAAAAGTTATTCATGGTCATATGATACAATGCTTATTGACTGAGTCAAGTCATACACAATCCCAATTTACACATATGAAGTTACCGCTTTTCCCAGGTGAGAAATCTTTGTTAAATACCGCAGTTTATATGATAACTTGCATTTATCAGTCAAACCCGCTGAATTTTCACAACTTCAGTGGTTTTCTTGCAAAATAATAGTTTTCTCAAGGGCTTGAGTGCTGTGTCGAATAATAGACGATTCATTCTTTTTATACCTCGCCTTTCAATTTACCACCTGCTACAAGTTACACGTGACAATAGGCCAGATATGTAGTTAATAAAAATGCTAATAATAATTAATAATAATAATAATAATTTTCTGGGGTTATCTTTCGATCAAAAAGACTAAGTATTTCGAAAACGACAAACTGATATGCACTACAGGAGAATAAAAAAATATTTTTTCTTGAAATTATAGTCAAACATACAGATGTTTCAGTCTTTTTTGCATTGTTTAGGCTTTCGTTCAGCAATTGTGTGACTTGCAGACGTCACTATGAGAAAGTTAAAAATACATTAAACGCTCTTAGCCCTTCCGTTGTTACCTTTAAAATGGGCATAGGCGTGGAAAGGCCTTTCTTACTCTGAAAATTTATATAAAATGAACAG
This sequence comes from Pocillopora damicornis, assembly GCF_964200805.1. Lineage (NCBI taxonomy): Eukaryota > Metazoa > Cnidaria > Anthozoa > Scleractinia > Pocilloporidae > Pocillopora > Pocillopora damicornis. Next base: position 30,166,197 of record NC_142672.1, on the reverse strand, counting down.
AAATTGTGGTATTTAAAAGGAAAAAAGGCATTTTGCACTTAGAAGAACCTCAATTTGGATGAGGTAATCGTGAACTTTGGAGACAAAGTATTAATTAGCCAATTCAATATCGTTTAGGAGAAAATTTTCCTGTGGAATTAAGGTTAGTTACAAATAATATCTCTAGTAATCCTTTTTTCGCTTTTTAAACCTAATTTTTAGCTCTAAAAAAAGCCACTCTCTCTGCACTGTGACAGCTAGAGACTGGTAGAGTTAAAAGACGATAGTTCCAACCTTGCAAAGAAGTTTGACTGCCGTTAAGCTAAATACCGTGCCATATTCCTCGGTGATCTGACTTGTTTTCATCGAATCTCCGCGTAAGGTAAAGCTTTCTCTAGGTCTAATTAGAACTACCAGTGAATGCTTAAACTGGCAAAAACTTTCGCTTGGATCGCGGACAGTACACCATGATAATCGTTACAAACTCCTCGCATAAGAAAATCCGAAATACCTGACTAACTCACAGCAAGCTGACATAGTTTGAAGCTACACTGGTTTGCAGATTTAATGAATGTAACCGAAGAAGTTACAATTCATAGAGCCAACGTTTTGACACTCCTGTCTAGTGCCTTCATCAGGGGTGATCTAAACGCTGCAACAAGAGGTCCTTTTATATGATCACTAATTAGCGGCCTTTTTTCTGACGAGGTGGAAATAGGCGTCAGGAAGCAGACCGCCATCGTCACGATTTAAAGGAGCGTGGGCGGAGTTAATGTGCCAAGCCTCCACAACAAGCTGTTTCTTGAAGCAAGATTGGTCGATTCCTGTAAACTTTTTTTCGATTTTAGGCTTTTGAGTGCATTTTATAGTTTTTGGCGAGCAAAAAACAAACGAAATGGCGACCTTTGTTGCTAAGAATAGTGGTGGGGTGAAAAAGAAGCCGATGATAATCTTAAAAGAATTTTTTTTTCGTTTTAGTTTCAACAAACGGCGCCAGCGACTGGCAGGCGTGCAAGGATTCACACTAATATAACAGAACAACATTCGTTTTTCATAAAATTGTAATTTACAATCCTTAAACTTGAAAACAATCCGAAGATTCATTGAAAATATCACTTACTGCGAAGTGCTCGGAGTTTACAGATGTTCAAAAGCTTTTTCTGTTATGGCGTGAGATTGAGGACAAAATCGATCATTACGTTTCGTATCATGTATTTTTCCTGTGTGAAGCAACAAAAGATGCCGACGACTGACGAAATTACAAGTTAACACGAAAATCAAATGACACCTAAACAAACAATTTTAGCCATCGATTTTCAGGGAATTTTTACTCACACTGAATTCAGGCTAGACTGAAAACGCAAAAGAGTTTCAGAAACAGAATGACATCTCTTGACACTTCTTTATTCAGACATTGTTAAAATTCATCTTTTTAAGTCCATATGCATTGTTAACGATTTGTTGAGAGACAGGAGAATTTTCAAAATTTAGCTCGAAAGCTTGCATGGACAGCCTAAGTTTTCGATCGATTTCAATTCAAGCGAAATATTCAATCTCTAAAATAATTTATTGAGGCGACAAAAGTCCGAAGGAAGCCCTATAAATGATCGTCAATTTAAACTTAAATTAACGTCCTCTGTAACAGGAAAGACGTATGGATACGGAAAAAATATAAAAGCAATATGAATTGGCACCTTCAGCTGATATGTTCGATCCAAGCTTCATGAGAAGTAAATATGGAAACAATCTAGTGGAACTTTTCGGCAGACTGGTGTTAACGACAATAATAATAATAGTGATAATATTTACAATGATGAACAAAACGATGATTTTGTTTGTAATCACAAATTAGCAAAACAGGAACAAAGAAACAGAGAAAACAGGTTTGACGGCTTACGTCACTATCTTCAAACGTTAGCTTGTCATTTATACTTTTTCTAATTTGAATAAATTGTAAGTAGTTACTTGCGCCTACATAGAATAAAATGCTCATTGCATGTAGTGAGTATATGGATAGCTTATATCTGTGGAAGATTAAAAAAAAGTATCCTGTTTCCTTGCTTGGTGTTGGATAATCTTACAATTCGAGAAGACGAGACTTCGTTGGGTCACGCCGTTGAAACACTAAAAGTCAATAAATAAATGAACATATAAATGAATAACTAGATGAATACTTAGACAGTTCACAAACCCAGAGAGCGAATTCAAGGCGCGGATGATGTACTTTGCCGGGAAAGAGGAACAGCCATTATTTCCACTTTATTAATTTCCATCTCTGTTCATTTATTCGTTTATTCACTCACTCCTTCATTTGCTTCTTAATTTTTTATTTTATTTTTAGAAGGTTCTATGGGGCACTCCCCGGGGGTTGGCTCCCCCAGCTCGTGTTTGATCCCTGACGAATCTCTTTTACCTACAGGGGGTATCATCGAGTGACCAGCTCAATTCATTGTTGCCAGGATACTCACATATATACAACGGTATAATATGTACAGTTTTAAAATATTTACAATTCTATGTACAGCAATATTTACAACAAATGAAAGATGTCATTGAGCGGTTTATATGTACACACTATTTAGGGTTGTAGAGGTCAGGATTTATTCGGAGACCTGCCTACTTCGAAAAAAGTTTTTAACTTTTTCACAGCACCTGACCTCTCCTTTCTGGGCCAGGATGTGTTTTAACACGTTATCTTCCCGTAACACAGCAATACTTCTGGCCTCAGTGATCGCCCACGGCCTGCGTGACGATCCTGTGGAAGCGCCTAGACTGGAGTCATTTTCAAAGGGCAAGTCACCCTGTCTGGAAAATTGGGAAGCCCTGACACTGTTCTTTAATCATGCTGAAGTCTACCACGTGGCGCCTAACGTGGAGATCTGTCCTGCAGATGTTTCTGACCTCATGCTGCGTAGTGATCAGCAGCTTGTTTTTGAAGGGCTCTCCCGAGATGGAAATGGCTCTTACTATTATGACTCCTCTTCTGATGGTGATTGGTGAGGGCCCACTTCCACCGTGGAGTGACGAAGGGTGGACTTAAATCGCATGGCCTCGTCCGGCGAGCTGTCTTCCTCGTCCCCATCCTGCTGTATACTCCGTTTATTTTTTCAGAAGGGAGTGCACCCTGGCTCTCCTCTCCGCGTTGACTTGCAACACGAGATTTTGTCCACAGTTGCTTCATAGTGCTTCATGTGCTAGTGTACAAGCCGTTTCTCCGCCGCTGATAAGTCGAACGCCTAAAAGGAGTACATCTCACAAATACCGGTGGTCGTAACCCTCCTCTCAAGACGCACCTCTGCTGAATTAAAAATCTCAGTCACGCGCTTCCCGATGGTTTCGGGTTTGAAACATTGTTCATCGTCCTTACCGAACAAGTGGTCCTCTTTTTCCTGGAAAATTGTGGCCTAACATTACCCTTGTAAATTGACATGTACCTGTGCAGCGTCTCATCTGCCGGACCTTGGTGGCGTGTTGTCTTGTGATAGTTGAGAAGCAACGTCCACGCCTTTGTGACCAGACAGAAACGGCCTAGTCGAAACCCTTCATATGCGCGTTCTTCAGTGGCCCAGGTTGAGATGCATTTTGTAAGAGACAGGTTGCCAAGAGGTAATCTCTTTTCTGGAGATGGCATCCATGTCCATTGCCGAGCCCAAGGTTTTAAGAGCCTTTCTTGCCAGCACTGATGTTTCAAGGGACTTCATGTCCTCTGGGATTATTCGCTCATAGGCCTCGTTCACCTGTCTAGTGGCAGTTTCTGTGGCCAATCAACGATGCACCTTCCTAAGGTAATCGAGCAGTCTGTGTCTCAACTGACTAATTGCCTTTCAGTTTCCTTCACTCTAGCAAAAGAGTGTGAAGAAGAGGCTCTTCTGCATTAACCCTGCAAACATCTCTAATGACCTCAAGTTGGTCTTAATGGTATTGCCTCGAGATTATGCCTAACTAAGCTGAGAGGAGCAGTAGATATCCTAGATGTCTAGTGAGTTGTTCTTCAGAAGGCACTGGAAATCTCTCTCATTATGGTATAGGGTCTAAAAGACAGTGTGCACCTGTCTTGTGTGAATGAGTGCCTACTTTGAGGGTAGGCTACCACCCTTGACGTGCAGTAAATACTTGTAAAATTAACTCACAGGGTGTTACCGAACGCTCTTGTCCTGCATTGTCCCCAAAGCATAATACTAACTCAACCTCATCATGTCGACCTCCTCACCATCGCTGCTGGACTCTACAGAAGTCTCCTCTCCACCAGAACTCTCCTCTTCACCAGAGTCTCCTCTTCACCAGAACTCTCTCTTCACCAGAACTCTCCTCTTCACCAGAACTCTCCTCTTCAAAGCTCGCGTCTACCACATGTACATTGTGAACGCAACCACTCCTGTCCACCGCCCACACAACATCAACTTCACTATCCTAGTCTATCTCTCAGATACGACGAAAAACTTCACTACTCTCGTCCACCACCCGGACACCACCAATTCCACTACTCTCGTTCACACCCAGACATCACGAACTCTACTACTTTCATTCACCACCTGGACACCATCATCTCCACTACTCTTGTCCACCACCCAGACACCCCAAACTCCACAACTCTCGTCCGTCACTTGGACACAACCAACTCTAAACCTTTCGTCCACCACCCGGACACCATGAATTCCACTATTCTTGTCTGCCATCCGCACATCATGAACTCCACTATTGTCAACTGTCAGCCGCTCAGCATGAGCTCCGCTACTCTCCTCTGCCTCTTAGACACCGTGAACTCCACCGCTCTCTTCTGCCACCTGCACACCACCAACTCCAAACATTTTGTCCACTACCAGGTCACCATGAACTCCATTACTCTCGTCCACCACCCAGACATCATGAACTCCATTACTGTTGTCTGCCACTTGGACAGCAGGAATTCCACTACTCTCCTCTGCCACCCGCACACCACCGCCTCCAAACCTTTCGTTCACCACCCAGACACCATGAACTCCACTACTCTCTTCCACTAATCCACCACCCAGATACTATACACTCCAATACTCTCATCCGCCACCAAGACACCACAAAATCCACTACTCTTTTCTGCCACCTGAACACCATAAACTCCACTTCTGTTGTCCACCACCCGGACACCGTGAACTCCACTACTCTTGACCGCCACCCAGACACCTCCAGGACACGATACAACACGGCAATCTCTCAAAGCTTGGCTTTAGCAGTGCAGACGACATTCTTTGGCTCCAAAAGAATAGCCTAATTACTTTTGGAATAGTCTGCTGCCTCCACCGTTAATGGCTTCAAAGAGAGGCCACTTTTAATTTCGCTGAGCTGGTCTAAAATGGTCAGCCCACTCTTCGTGCATTCCGCCAGCATAGTTAGACCCATCGCTCTACCTGCAGCCTCCAGCTCCGTGAACACCCTCTGCTGTAGGTAAATGTCACTTGGAGTTATTCGCTTCAGCTTTTTTAGCTCAGCTTCAATATCTTCCAGCCACACTTCTTGGCTATCTCTTCACCCTCTCCATGCATGAACTTTTCCGCAGCGTGGAATCCAATTTTTGAAATCCATGGGGGAAACAGACGAAATTCAACCGACGAATGAAATTTAACTACGAAGTATAGACTTCAGCAACAGCGATGGAGAACCCTCTGCCATCTACGCAAAATCAACAACACATTCAAAAGAACTACCTTGGAAGTTAACGTAGTAAGTATCGGAAGGAGGAGGGATTATCTAATCCGTGAGTGCAGAGAAAGGAATCGGAAAGAAAGACAGATGTAAGAAAATAACATCATGGTCTTAGAAGTCTGCATATTTTTGGTTTCCCCGTGATGTCAAGTTCACCCACTTCATAACCCATTTCAGTGCCGCCGTTCAAAAAATGTAACCCCTTTATTTCATCTTGACCAACCTTTAACCAAGTTAAATATTTTGAACTTTTAACCAGGTTTCTAAAAGATAACTCAGTTAACTATCTTATTGCGGCCGCAGCCACCAGTTTAGTTATTGTATAATTTGTCCATCGATTTATTCAATCGAGTTATTTAATTATACGTTCTTAAATTATCAATTATTGATTAAACTTTTAGGTAGAAAGATGTCAAACCTAGACTTACCAAGCCGAAGCTTACCTGTTGTCATAACTGAGGCAAGTGTTTTTATTGCATTAAGCATCACCAGCATCATTGGAAACAGTCTGGTTTGTATAGCATCATACAGAAACCCAAACTTGCGATCAACTGTCAACCTGTACATCATTGCCATAGCAGTTATTGATTTGCTGTGTGCAACAGTAGAAATGCCGTTTGCTTCTGCAACGCTGATAATTGGAAGATGGGACTTCGGCGACACTGTTTGCCAGATTCAAGGTTTTCTTGATGTGTTCAACTTTAACGTAACCCCAGCAACCCTTGGTTTGACAGCGTTTAACCGTTACATGAAAATTGTGAAGACAAACCATTACAATAAGATTTTTTTCGACTCGCAGATCTAAGATGTGGCTGATTGGTTTGTGGCTTACCTTTGCACTTTATCTGATCATTACCCGAGTCACAAATTGGTTCCGAATTGAATTTAACCAAAGCTACGCAGTGTGCGCCTTTGCTTTCCCAACCAGTGAAAGTCAAATCGTTCATTATTGTATCACCGTGGGACTGTTTTTTATTTTACCGTTGTCTATCGGTATTTTTAGTTATTATAAGATACATCTTAAAACCCACGAACATCAACAGAATGTGGTCTCATCGCTACAAAACAGAAATGAAAATGGTGCAGTGAGAAGCTCAGTGAAAGAAACAAACATTAGTCGAGTGTTATTGTTCGTGGCCGCGGGATTTTTGTGTTGCTGGATACCAATGTGGGCACTTGTTCTCTGGTTTCGTTTTTCTCCCAAGACCAGCACAAGAATTACAGCCATGCTATCGGTGTTTTGCTTTTTTTTGGGCGCTTCAGTAAATCCTTTTATTTACGCTTTCACAAATGGTGAATTCCGAAGGGAATTTCGCAAAATGTTGTCTTCCTGCTGTCGAAAGGCAAGAATTGCTGATAACCAAGTCATTGAAAGGGAACAATAAGAAGCGAACTGTTAAGTCTTCTAGATTTTTTCAGACTAAGATCCTTTACAAAGGTCAAGAACAATTTTTTTCTTTTTGCTTCTTTTTTTATTGTTTGTCGTTTCAATAATTTTTGATGAATATTCTAGATTTGTTAAATAAAAGTCTGTCGACGACCTACTTAGAAAAGGCGTGCTAACTATTAGAAAAAGGTAATTAGAACAAGGATATTGAGCTGGTGAGTATTTGTATACTGGTCTTGATCCTTTGCCAAAAAGAGTGATCCCTCTGATAAAAGAAATTGTAATTGTTTGTTTTTGAAGTTTTAAAAGTGGTAAAAGTAACAACTTTTTTTAATTGTACAAGCCAAAATCAATCATGTTTTAACTTACGCTGAGATGAATGAAGCATTCGTGGCACTCTCATTACGCGCAGGATACAATTAGTGGAAACAATCCTGGAGTGAACAAAATCGTCGCTAGTTGAATATAGAACTGTTTTTAGCGATGAAGAGACTTTCAAGTAACTTATCAGACATGAATTACAAGATTTCTATTTACTTTGAGGAGTTGAAATTTTGTCGAAGACCTACTAAGGGGATGCGTGCAAACTGTTAAAAAAGAAAATTAGAACAGGGCTGTTGAGCTGGCGAGTATCGTGCCTAGTCTTGTTCCATTGTCGATAAAGGAGACCCCTCTGAAAGGAAAACAGTTAATTTATTATGTCTATCTTTTTCCTTTTCCATTCCATTTATCTTCCTTTTCCTTTTCTTTTTCCTTCTTTCAATCTACATTCTTCTCCAAATGATATGCTTTTTTATCGTTTCATAAGCTTCCACTTAAGGGTTGGGTGAAACTCCACATATCAATTCACTCATCAATTGCTTTCGCGAGAGTTAAACAGAGGCCTGGAAAATGCTGAGCAAACGTTGGTGGATTCACGAGTGTAAGAAGGCCGCTAGCTAAAAAAAACAATCGGTCATTAGTAGCTGCGTATTTTAGACTTATAGCAACAATTTTTTTTTGTCACTTGTTCCTTTGTAAGAAACAAACTAAAAAAGGAGTTGGTTTTGTACGTGTAGACACAGACAAGAGTACAGTACCCATTTTAAAATTTCTTATCAACTGACTTTGAAAAGTTTAGCGCAATTCGGAGTGTTACCACTGGAAATTATATAAACCCCTTTCAGAAAACTGGTTAGGTAATAGAACACATTTTTTTGTTAAATATATATTCCTTTTAACTATTATTTATTTTCAACTGATTAGGAAGACCTTTATTTATCTGTGTGTCTCTTGGTTTTCACTTAATTCAGGCTGAAATGACAGCAAGAATTAAGAGTTTTGGATATGCAACTTCATACTTCGACATTTGCTTCTCTGATACCATGACTGAAACCAACGAATAGCAAGCGTTTTGTAAAAATGCATTGAATAACATATACAAATCAACGTCTTCTGTTACAGAAAAAATATCAGGCAAGTAAGAATTTTGACACTTGCTTGTATGATAATATGAATGAAGGCAATGAATTGAAGAGCAAAAAAATCGGCGCCAGCAGCTGTTATCTTGAATCATAGCTATGTGTCAAGTGAAGTCAATGAAACTGAGTTTCTGACGGACTTATTCTGATGAAGATCAGACGGACCACAACAATGAAGAGTTTTAGATAGAGAGCGCAATTTTTCGACATGATAACATGACTGAAGACAACAAGCCGTAACGGTTTTGTTTATAAAACCTCTTAGTAAGTTTTTTTTTTTTTTCTTTTAAAGTTTTTAAATAAGTCATTTTTCGCTTATAGGTAAGGACAAACATATTTAGAGCTAAAGAATAGCAAAATTTAGTTGGAAAGCAAGCTTGGAGAAACTAAAACTTTCTCTATATTTCAATTTTATAAACAACGTTGGCAAATTGGCAGAAGTTGTTTCAAATTACCCCAACTTTAAGGAATTGTTTCCTTAACGTTCAAACAACCATTGGACTTAATGAGGTTAAAATCCATCGCATTTTGTTAGTGTGAGAGAGATTCGCTGGAAATGCATTTTTCGAGCTAATTTTAGCCTTATACCCCGGTGACTTGATGTGTGGGCTCAGATACCCCAAGGATTAGCCGGGAGCCCGAACTACTTTAGGTTCTTGACAACTGGGAAAATGCTGAGTGTGATTTTTACGCGAATTGACCATTGATTCATCCAGTCGTGACCTTCACAAACTGTGAAAGTTTGAAAGAAATCGGTGAAATGCTACGTGTCACGCCTGCCCGGTCCTTATGTGGACAGACTCTTAATTCACTTATACATTTACTTATTAGTTGTTTTTGAAGGTTTTAGTTTGTATAATCAGTTAGTAATATGTCAGACCTAGAGCTACCAATACGAAGCTTAGCTGCTGTCATAACTGAAGCAAGTGTATGTGTTGCTTTGAGCGTCACAAGCATCATTAGAAACAGACTGGTTTGTATAGCAGCATACAGAAACACAACACCGTAATCAACTACCAACCTCTGTATCATTGCTCTAGCAGTCAGCGATCTGCTATGTGGAATAGTGATAATGCCGCTAGCCTCTGTAACACTGATTATGGGAAGGTGGAACTTGAGCGATTCCGTATGCCAAATTCAAGGTTTTGTTCGTATATTCACGACTGACGTGATCCCCCCAGGCAACTCATGGTTTAATAGCGTTCAACCGATATGTAAAAATTGTGAAGACGAACCACTACAAAAACATTTTTTCGCCCCAAAGTTCTAAGATATGGTTGAGTTGCTTGTGGCTTTCCCCTGTACTTTACCTGTTCATTGCCCGAGTCACAAATAAGGCAAAATTTATCCGAAGTTATGCAATGTGTTCCTTTACTTACCAAGTAGAGAGAGTCAAATCGTTCATTATTGTATCGCTATCGGATTGCTACTTGTTTTACCATTAAGTATCGGCAGTTTTAGTTATTATAAGATATTTCTCAAATCCAATGAGCGTCAACATCATGTAGTCTCGTCGCTACAGATCAGGACTGAAAATGGTTCAGTTTCTGTTGCTGTTGTACGTGGTCGCAGGCTTTTTGTGTAGCGAGATACCAATTTGGGCACTTACACTCTGATTTCGATTTCCCTTTGAAACCTGCCCAAGAATTGCAGCTTTGTTAGCAACTTTCCTCGACTATTTTAGTGCTTCTATAAATCCTTTTATTTTTTGTTTTTTTTTTTGTTTTTTTTTTGTTTTTTTTTTGTTTTGTTTTTTTTATTCTGACCTTTCATTTACACAGTTACAATTTTACATTCATAAAATAGGTTAAAAATGATAACAATTCGATTTATTTAACAATCTTACGCAGTTACCCTATTTTCAGCTTAAGAAATTAAACTAATTAAACCAAGCAACATAACGTAAAAAAAAAGAGAGAAAAAACAGGACAGAAGGAAAATCGGCTTAAGATTTTTTAAATTATTAACCATTCCTTTTCATTTGAATATCCATTTCTTTTCAAAGAAGTTTTTCTTATTTGTTTTTCTTTCAATTTTATATTTGATAGCTATCTTGTTCTGATAACCTTTTGTTTTCTTTGGATGCTCCGATCCACATACCCTCAGTTTTTGTGCAGTTAATTTTAAGACCAGAAACGTCCTTAAAAACATCCAACAATTCAAACAAAGTTTTGGCCGAGTCCATATCCGAGAGCACTGCAGTAGTGTCATCCGCGTATTGCAAGAGCTTTGTTTCCTCATTCTCGATAGAAATTCCTTTTATATCTTTATTTTGACGAATGGCAATTGCAAGAGTTTCCACAACTGCTATCAACAGGTAAGGCGAGAGTGGATCACCTTGCCGGACACCTCGTTCAAGCACAAAATAATTTGAAGCAGTTCCATTATTTATGGTACAGCTCTGCATGTTTTTATAAAAAGTTTTAACCCATTTGAGAAAGTCTGGACCGAAATTAAAGGATTCAAGACATTTATAAAGAAAATCCCATTCTACACTATCAAAAGCCTTTTCAAAATCAATAAAAATCATTAGACCTGGAATATTCTCTTCAACAGTATAATCCATTACATCATAGATCGATCGGATCGTTTCGCCTATAAATCGATCTTTGACATATCCTGTTTGATTGTGATGAATAATCCCTGGTAACACATTTTTGATTCTCGAAGCGATTACTTTGGACATTATTTTTGCATCTACATTGACCAGAGAAATAGGACGCCAGTTTTCTAGGAATGTACGGTCTTTTCCTTTCTTCTCAATAAGAGTGATAACTGCTTGTTTTTGGGAAGAGGACATCTCACCTTTTTCAAAGCTTTTTCTAATGCCTCCTTTGCTTTGTTGAGTTCCTTTAGAAGAGTTTTTTCTTCCACATCTCTTTCTTTCGTTTTCTTTTTTGAGTGTAAAATAGCGGGATGTTTAATATTATATTTTATCCAATCCCAGGTTGAACGATCGTCTGACAGTACCTTTCGTTCTTTCTGCAGTCCAAATCGGGATCATTTCTGTGACACTATTTACGTACTCTTCGTCAACTAGCAGAGAACAGTTCATCTTCCAGTATCCGGAACCTTTTAGTTCGGTTTCTAGTTCTTCAATATCCAGAGTAATCGCATCATGATCTGCTCTGATAGCGGGAATTATACCAGTTGATTTTACGAGGTCATTTAAATTATTTGAAATTAACCAATAGTCTAAACGGCAAAAGATTTTGGGCGAGTTTTGGCTCCACGTATAACTTTTTACGTTTGGGTTTTTAATTCTCCATATGTCTACTAAATCAAGCTCATTTTGTAAACAATCAATACATTTCACAACCGATGTCCGTTGATTTAGATTGCCTCCTTTTTTGTCATAAGCTGGATTGAGAGGGCAGTTAAAATCGCCTCCCATAATTACCTTTTCCTCAGTGTCGAGATTTTCCTGTCTCAATATGACAAGTAGATTTTTTACGAATTCTATTTGATCTTTTTCTTTGTTTGGAGCATAAACATTTATTAAAACATACCTTGAATCTTTTATATCAGCTTTTAAAATTATATATCGTCCCATGGGGTCTAGGATTGTATGCTGTACTTTACAATCAAGACCATTTTTCATCAAAATTGCCACTCCACGTGAATTAGAGCCACCGTGACAGGCGATAAGCTCTCCGCCCCATTCATTCTTCCATCGAACAATTGTTTCAAGAGTAGAATGAGTTTCTTGTAGGAAGGTTATGTCTGCATTGCCCTTTCGGGACCAAGTAAAAATTCTTCTTCTTTTTTTAAAATTGCTAATGCCCTTCACATTAAGCGAAATCAGCTTAAAGACATCATACTTACGCGAAGTAACTCTGGGACGACAGAAGCTATCAATCAGCAGAACAAAAGCCACTAACAGACAATATAAATAAATGTAAATTACAAATGTAGGATATAAACAATTTAAAAGCGACAAGCGATTCGCTGTTGCTCAACCAAAATATATAATACAGATAAACCTGAAGGAAAAAAGTAAAGGAGAAAAACGAAAGGAGAAAAAGACAACGATACAAGTACTAATAATAACTAAAGTTGCTAAACACACAATATGAAAGTAAGTAAACAAAATAGGTTTGACGAGCGAGCGATCGAACAAGCATAATAATGGTGTAATGGTAAATCCTTTTATTTACACTTTCACAAATGGCGCATTTAGAAAGCAATTTAGAACCTGCTCTGTTGTCGCCGTGAAAAGGCAAGAAATCTGCGAAATGTAGCTGCCTTAATCAATGAAAAGGAAATTGCAAAACATGAGGGCGAAGCGAACGTACAAGTCTTGTAGATTTTCAAAGTTTCTGATGTAACATCCTATCCGCTAAAAGTAGAAGGGAACGTAACTTGTGTAATGTTTCGCAGAAATATTCATGATCTTTCCTGCTATAAATTGTCGAATTAGTACAAACATATCAGAATACAGTAGGTTGGTATTATTTATCGGTCGTATACCAGATCTCTTTAAAGGAAAATGTTTAATCATATATACACTGTATCAGAACCGAAACCACCAACACCCTTCCTTCCCATAGGAAAAAAAAACAGAACCAGGTAATTTCTACGTATAGGAAAATATATGAATGCGTACCTTTGATTAAGACCCCATTCATACTAGCAAAAAATGTTTAATTAAACGGGATTCAGCGTGATAAAATTCAGAAACGGAGAACTGAAAAACTGAACTCTCAATAAACTATCGCTGACTTGTAATTCATTGTGCTAAACTTGAAGTCGACAGATGTTTATTTAAGAAGCTTTATGAAGAAAATAGTGTTTAACAAAACAGCTTAGAACATTTCTAAGCTTTGCTGTGAGTGGGGTATTAGTTGCATGGGAATGAAATGATGAAGCAGTCGGCGAATTACAAAATTTGACGCAAACCTGCATTCCAAACATGCTTCCTCCTAAATAAACTCACAATCATTAGAATGAATAAACGGCTCCTCAAAAATCATTATCACTAATCTATTCATGACTTCCTAATAGCAGTTAAAATTTCAAGTGCTATATTAAAACCTCAAGCACCTTTTTTAATCGTTGAGTGGCAACGGCTTTAAACTCTTAGCCCCTATCCATCGGATAGTGAGGCTCTATGAGTAGGTAAATATACTAAAAGGGAGAATTTCCACATGTAATAAGTAATTTTACATAAATAAAAGATTAAGTTGCACTTTACCTGCCTCAAAATGTGTTATTAGTCCGCAAGGATCGTCGGCTATCAGAAAATTTAAAGTCAATTCAGTCACGATTTAGAAAAAAAAAATTTTTCCTTTCACGCACTCAGGAAAATGTTGATATTATGACGAGCCGCCTTACCCTGAACATTTTTATAACAAAAGTTGCCATTTGATGTAAGCGTAGGAAACCACGACGCGAAGCCAACCTCCCGCGTGTTTACATCAGGCTATGTAAACACGGAAACCATTTTACATTTCTTCATTATAAGATAGCTAGTAAATTTGTCTAATCAAATTTACTTGCGTGAGCGTGCTTCATATTCCTATTGTGCACGCTCATGACGTCAGCAAACAAATCCTTCGAGGAAAAAAATTTTCTCAGCGATTTTTTTTTACTTTGGGATTTTATTATTAAAAAACTGGTTAAGACTTCGGCGGCAATTTAAGCTAAACGTGGAAACAAGATCGTTTACAGCGTGGCGAAATAGCAGAGGGAATATCAACCCTTTTACAACATTTAAACCATTGGGTTGAAAACGTTATAAAACAACTGGTTCATACGTCAGCTGTGTGTTCATCGAGATATGAAGCACTTGGGAAGTTTGGAGAGCACACAAGAAGCTAGAGGTGCTCTCGGCTACGCCTCGAGCAACTCTTACGCATCTTTCGTGCCCTCCAAACTTTCCGCGTGCTTCATATCTCGATGAACGCACGCTGACGTATGAACCAATTGTTAATTTTCACAAGTATGCTACTCCTTGACAGCTATGTTACAATCGGGATAAAGAAAACTTGTTTCACTTCACGTGTTCGTGAAAGACAAAAACATAGACTGAATGACAGTAGTGAGCAGAAATGAGAAAATAAGCCACGCTCTTCTATGAATCGGAATCTCCTGCTCTGACTCGAAAAAGAAAAGAAATGATTTTTATCTTAGAATCTTTTTTTGTGGTTATCCCTGCGCACGCCAGCCTATCGCGTCCTATTTAAGTGAAAACAAACTTTTCGAAATGTTCAAAAGTTATTCATGGTCAAATGCTTATTGACTGCGTCAAGTCATTCATAATCCCAATTTACACACATGAAGTTACCGCTTTTCCCAGGTTAGAAATATTTGTTAAACACCGCAGTTTATATGATAATTTGGCCAGATATGTTACTAATAAAAATGCTGATGAAAATTCGCAATCAAGCTTACGAAAGTAAAGAATAATTTTCTGGGGTTATCTTTCGATCAAAAAGACTAAGTATTTCGAAAACGGCAAACTGATATGCACTTCAGCAGAATAAAACAGAATTTTTTTCTTGAAATCATAGTCAAACATACAGATGTTTCAGTCCCTTCCGCTGTTACCTTAAAAATGGGCATAGGCGTGGAAAGGCCTTTCCTACTCTGAAAGTTTATATAGAATGAAAAAAAATTGTGGTATTAAAAAGGAAAAAAGGCATTTTGCACTAAGAAAACCTCAATTTGGAAGAGGTAAACGTGAACTTTGGAGACAAAGTATTAATTAGCCACTTCAATACCGTTTTGGGGAAATTTTCCTATGGAATTAAGGTTAGTTAGAGATAGTTTCTCTAGTAATCCATTTTTCGCTTTTTAAACCTAATTTTTAGCTCTAAAAAAAGCCACACCCTCTGCACTGTGACAGCTAAAGACTGGTAGCATTAAAAGACAATAGTTCTAACCTTGCAAGGACGTTTGACCGCCGTTGAGCTATTATAAGTACCTTCCCATATTCTTCTGTGATCTGACATGTTTTCATCGAATCTCCGCGTAAGGTAAAGCTTTCACTAGGTCTAGGTCGGACAGTACACCGTGATAATCGTTACAAACTCCTCGCATAAGAAAACCCGAAATACCCAACTAACTCACAGCCAGCTGTTTCTTGAAGCAAATAAAATGAGAGCTTTAGAGTTCTTTTCTAACAATTTTGAGAAATTTGGTCGAGCTCTCTGACTCTTATCGTGAGACAAAGTTTGAAACAAACGGCGCCACAGATAAAATTTAGCAGCACATTCGTGACTTTATCAATCATCGAAGTGAGAGTATTATTTTTTTTCAAATTTTCTTAGTGCGGGAAACAGGGAGTGAAGTAATATTCTATCTCTCTCAAGTAGAGTGGTGAAACTTCACATATACATTTCTTTATCAATTGCTCTCGCCATCTTTGCGGAAAGTCATTAAACAACTTACCGAACTTTCTATGTATCATTTGACCATAATAGTAGCCAACTTGAGATGTTTGGAGAAGTGTGTTACTGAAAAAGTTTGTGAATCACTCGCCTCCTACTTGTGATTAACAACTTTTCGAGTGTTTTCCCAACGTTCTGAGTGGGGTATTATGCTAGTAAACCGACAGAAAGTGTGGTTTATTGCTTCTATAAAATAAACTTAAAATAAAACATATTATGTTTCAATTTTCTATGGGTTACCGATGCAATAAACGATAGGTTTTTGACCAATCTCGTTTATTTATAAAGCCTGATAACACAAAGGTCTGGGAAACGTTGAAATAAAAAAAGGTTGGATGAAGGAATGTATTCAGGCTTTAGGCAAAAACAATAATCCGCTAGTAGTTGTCTTTCAGACCTATTGCAAACGGCTTTCCCCCTCACCTGCAGCTGTCACTTTTTTATTTAACATAAGAATAAAAAAGGCGTTTATTTTGTACGTATTGGAAAAGACAAGTATAAAGCAAATAATAAAGAGGGTAAATTTCTAAACAAACTGTGGTGCTGCGACGGCGTGGAAAAGCTGACGTTTGACCGGCTTTAGGATCACCTCGCTCGATTCTGAGTATGAAAGCTTTAAGTTTTAAGTATGGGAGAATACGACAACTATTCAATAAAAAGATTACCTTTAACTTTAAACTGATTAAGAAAGCCTTTATTTATCCATGTTTCCATCTATTCACATTGAATGCAGGGTAGACTGAAAACGCAAAAGAGTTTCATAAATAGAATGACATATCTTGACACTTCCCTTAATGATGTCCCAACCGAAGGAAACAAATGATGACCGTTAAGTATACAATCCAACACGTTATTTTTCTTCAGTCAAATTTATTCAGACGTTGTCAAAATACATCTTTTTGAGCCCATATGCATTGTTAAAGATTTGTTGAGAGAGAGAGGAGAATTTTCAAAATTTAGTCAGAAAGCTTGCATGGACAGCCTAAGTTTTCGATCGATTTCAATTCAAGCGAAACGTTCAATTTATAAAATATTTTATTTAGGCGACAAAAGTCTGAAGGAAGCTCTATAAATGATCGTCAATTTTAAACTTAAATTATATATGCAAATTAACGTCCTCTTAACATGAAAAATATGAGGATACGGAAAAAATATGAAAGTAAGATGAATTGGCGCCTTCAGCTGATATGTTCCAAGCTTCATCAGAAGTAAATAAGGAAACAAACTAGTGGAACTTTTCGGCAGACTGATGTTCGAACGGAAATATCGAATAATTTTATTTTTCCGGTGAGAAATGACTTGCGGCTTGGTTTTACGGAAGACTTGGAAAAGCATGCTAAATAAAACACCTGCGTTTTACCGACAAAATTAAAAGAAAAGGTAGTGTGAGCTTCTCTTGCAATACAAACACTCTATTAGGCACGATTATTTAGCTGATAGAAATGCGTAGGCATTTTTCGAGTTACCAGTATGACGTTTTATATACAGTGTGTTCTTCCCTAGCCGTTAGAGTTGAAATATGAGGGTAGTATTCAAAGCAATTATATGTTAGTATAGGTAATCACATGATTTCGAGTGCAATTTGGAATAAATAAGCAAGAGTAAATTTTATTAGTCTTTGAGATAGACTTATAGTCTTATTGTCTTTGAGATAGACACGAGCTTATCATAATTGTGCAGGTCACAGGTCTCGCAGCTGAAAGAAAAAAAGCCAATAAGTAAACGAACATATAAATGAATAACTAGATAAATGATCAAAAGAATATTTCGAAAGATTTATGGACTTATAGTCTTTGAAATAGACACGAGATAGCTTATCATAATTGTGCAGGTCACAGGTCACGCGGTTGAAATTAAGCCAATAAGTAAACGAACATATAAATAAAGAATATTTCGAAAGTTCGTAAACCCTGAGAGCGAATTAAAGGCACGGATGATGTAGTTTGCCGGGAAAGAGGGATATCCATTATTTTCACCTAATTAATTTTTATCTCTGTTCAATTACTTGTTTATTCATTTATTCAATTATTTGATCTTTAATTTATTTTATTTTCAGAAGGTGCTATGTTAAACTCAGAGCTACCAAGTCGAAGCGTACCTATTGTCATAACTGAGGCAAGTGTTTGCATTGCATTGTGCATCATAAGCATTATTGGAAACAGTCTGGTTTGTATAGCAGCATACAGAAACTCAAACCTGCGATCAGCCACCAACCTGTATATCATTGCTTTAGCTGTCAGCGATCTGCTGTGTGGAATAGTAGACATGACGTTAGCTTTTGCCACGCTGATCATCGGTAGATGGGTCTTTGGCGACGCCCTATGCCAATTTCAAGGCTTTGTCGATGTATTTGCCTATTATGTTACTCCACCAACCCTTGGTTTGACAGCATTTAACCGCTATGTGAAAATTGTAAAGACAAGCCATTACAGGAAGATTTTTTCGCCCCGCAGATCTAAGATATGGTTGAGTTGCTTGTGGCTTTCTCTTGCACTTTACCTGCTGATTGTCCGTGTCACAAATTGGATTAAAATCGATTTTATTCAAGGCTACGCAGTGTGCTCCTTTGATTACCCAACCAATGAAAGTCAAATCTTTCATTATTGCATCACTGTCGGATTACTTTTTGTCTTACCGTTGATTGTCGGCATTTTCAGTTATTATAGGATATTTCTGAAAACCCATGAGCATCAACATAATGTAGTGTCATCGCTACGGAGCTGTACTGACAATACTGCAGTAAGAAACTCATTGAAAGAAACAAACGTTACTCGAATGCTGCTTTTTTTGGCGGCGGGACTTTTGTGTTGCTGGATACCAACGTGGGCACTTGTCTTCTGGTTTCGTTTTTCCCCTGAAACCAGCTCAAGAATTGTAGCATTACTTGTCACTTTTTTATTTTATTTGAGTGCTTCAATCAATCCTATTATTTACGCTTTCACAAATGGCGAATTTCGAAGGGAATTTCGGAAACTGCTCTGTTGCCGCCGTGTAAGATCAAGAATTGTTCCAAAGAAAGCTGCTGCGTTTACTGGTAACGATCTCGTCGAACGAGAGGAACAAGAAGCAAACTTTTAAGTCTAATGAATTTGTGTTAGTGAAACATCCTCATTTAAAAACAGGACGGAAAAGTTATTCCATTCTTTTTTCTCTAATTTAGTTACTGTATGTCAAAGCAAGCTTCTTAGATGTCGAAAGCTGTGTTGCTCGCACCAATCAGTATAAATTATAAATAAATTATAAATTTGCATTTGTGTTGATTTAACTTGGAGCATGAGATCTTCAAATACGACAGCTGTATATTGTAGTTTCATGTAGCTCCACTTAAATTCGACGTTGTCACGTGAGACATATTACAGATTATGAGTTAGAAGTATAATAACTGCGAACAGTTGTGCATTCATTTATGATTGTGCTAGGTAAATGAGAAAGAAGGAAGCCGGGTCATGGAAGGCTTTCTATAACGCTTAGCTAGATCTCTCACAGAATTTCTAACATTAATGGTTATGATTCTATTAATACAAAAGTCTCCACACTTGATTACGATCTTCGTTTCTGCCAAATTGCGCCTCAACGCTAAAAAAAAACTTATTACAAAGAAAAATAATTATAACAGCAACGATGATGATAATATTAATAATGATAATGATAATAGTAATAACGGTAAAAATGCTCTTACTATTATTATTGTAACAGCATTATTCCAATAATAATAAATGTTTGGTTTTTTTTCCATAGCAAAAATGTTTTTTATTTATATCTGAAATTTTATTTTTATCGACATATGTAAAAAAATATAGAATTATAACTTCCATTGTAAGTAGATTTTAGCACTTGAGATAAGTGGAAATAATCGGAGCGTAGCTCTGGCAATTGACATCCCGACTTGCCGTGTTCATCTGTCCTGACTCTGCCCTGACTCTGCCCTCTACCCTGACGTATCGGGCTACTGCTTGAAAAGTCAGATTTGAAACTCTTTATGGCGGCCAATTTACTCTATCAACTCATTAATAATACTAAATTGCCCCATCATACTCACCCACTTCCATTGTAAGTAGATTTTAGCACTTGAAATAAAATTTTTTTTAAATAAAAATATTATTAATCACAATTTAGCACAATTAGCCCAATAAAGTCAGCGATTACAAGTCAGCGATTTCTTAAATACTAATACTAATACTGACAGTTCAGTTTTTCAGTTCTCCGTTTCTGAATTTCATCACGCTAAATCCCGTTTAAATTAAAAATTTTTCACTGGTGTGAATGGGGTCTTAATAAGCAAGTATCTTAAAGACATTTGGTATACAGTCTGAATGACACTCCCTCCATAGGTTAGCTTTACTTTCTTCTTGGAAAATAAATTTTGCATAACATCGCGATTAAATGAAATTCATAGTATGTTGCCTTGCGGATGATATCTACTTTAAAAAAAAGCATACTTGCAGGTGATCTTCAATTTAAAAAAATTGCAGAAAGAAGTCTAAATATATCGATTCAGATATAGATTCCTCAACTGGAATCAAGAGAAACAATTTCCTGCCAGATATTTGTTGGGCAGTACTACCAACTGAGCTACGAAGCAACACATTGGCAGCGAAGCAAACTTGAACATGATAAATATTAATAAAAAAGAATAAAAATTCACGCAATATAGCTAAAATTTTGCTTTGTTTTGACTCTCCAGCATCATCATATAGGGAAACAGGACCCTACTGCCATGGATTTCAAAGCTTGGAATATGTTCTGGAGATTATGTTTTGGATTCTTGGCAACTTTGACCATGACGGGAGATATTCTCATCATCTGGATTTTTCTTAAGCCGAGACGCCGAAAGCGTTCCTCATTTCTTCTGATACGTTTGGGCCTAGCAGATTTACTGGTTGGAGGACTGACCATTCTTCTTTTCATTGGAACATATGAATCAGCTTCAATAGCAACATGGCGTGTTTTCAACTGTGTTGACATGTCTACAAGTACATCGTCCATTTATACACTTGCTGTTATTTCCGTGGAGAGAATGTTCGCCATCGGTTGGCCTCTTCGTTACAGAACTACAAACTTTCGTGTTTATATCTGTGCTATTGCCCTACCGTGGATCATAGCAGCAATACTCACTATAACAGTTTTCGTTAATGCAAACTTCAACTCCATTACAAGATACAGCGTAATCTGCCCTATAGTTTTGTTTCCTGCAACACCTCTATTAGTTATGTGTGTAGCGTATTATGTTATTTGGAGGAAACAAAAGTCACCAATATGTAACAATAAGAAATGTCATCAGAGAGGCCAAATTAGCAAACACATTATTTTTTATTACAGGAGCTTCTGTTTTCACCTTACTTCCATTCCAGATTCTGAACCTGTTGGTATATTTGCAAAGAACTGCAAACTTTTCTCATCTGCAACCGACGGTACTCGTCATCAGGGTTTTACAATATAGCAATTCGTTCGTGAACGTAATTATTTATCCATTAAGAATTCCAGAATTTAAAAACTGCCTGCTACACTTACTTCGTTGTTGTGTAGTTCCCCATTAGATATTTAGAGCTGGAGTTTTACCATCGGCTGAGTCTGGGTCAGTTGTATCCTTTGTAAGATTTACAAGTACCCAGCACTTATCACCGAGCTCTAAACAGGAGAGTGCATTTTGATTGCTTTATCGATTGCTTAAAGTCAGTAAAAAATCGACATTTTTTACTGACTTTAAGTGATTCAACTGAGGGGAAATCGTGTTCTTCATTATCTGTTTGAGTGTAAACGTAAGATCCCTAGGTGAATCTCAAATTTACTCGATGCCAAGTGTCAGGAGTAATTGGCATCTCGGGTGTTAATGAGTAATATTGTTTTTGTAAATGATATCCATACTGTATAGTTACGCTGACCTCGTTGTCAGGAAACTTTCTGGAAAGTTTTGTCGAGTAACGCAATTATTGCATCATACTTGTTACGCAGCTATGCGCAATGCGAAAACATCACGAGATTTCTTATGTGGCGCTTAGTTAGGCGCCGCTCATGTAGTTTCCTTTTGTCGAGAGATACCCTTGAGAGAAAAAAAAAAGCGAGACGGTGTGAGTGCGCAACGAAGCTGCATGCAAGGTGTGCGAGGAACTAAGAACTTTGGAGAAAGTGGTGTGTTTGTGTAGTGGAAAGCCGGTGTGCAAGGAACTAGGAACTTTGGAGAAAGTGGTGAATTCGTGTAGTGGCAAGTCGGTGTGTAAGGAACTAAGAACTTTGGAGAAAGTATTGAGTTTGTAAAGTGGTAAGCTAATATATGGTTTTTAGAGGGCTCAAGCAAGATATTTAGGACCCACGTTATTATATTGTAAGTTATTATCTTGTAAGTCGCTTCTAAGTAAGAATATTACCTGTAGTTTTAAAAAGTAGTTTAGTTCGTTGGAGCAGCGTTTTTCTGTCGGTTGGGTTATACCGCATGACAGGACGGATAATGCATGCACTGTAAGTACCTCCCGTTGTTCCATACAAGGCTTTGTATGGGACAACGGGAGGTACTTACAGTCCACGCGTTTTTCCGTCCTGTCATGACACAAGATAAATAGAGATACGAGAATGAAAGCGTCGAGGGCGATATCAGACACTTTCACATCAACTGAGACAAATGGTCTTGATATGTACCCCTCAAGATGGAGTACAAGCGGCAATATCGTCAGACGTAAATATCTATCTAATTCGGACATCACGCTGGAAAAATTCGGGCTCAAAAAGTCACCTATTATGTCTAATGATGAATCAAGGGATGATCATGGTAGAGCGAAGTAGGATATTTCATGCGTTCTTTCATTAGAGCAACTTGCACAATTTGTTAGACTTGACAACAACAAAAAAAGGTTTATGTTGTTCTCTGACTCTTTTCGTTGGAACATCCTGTCGGAAAGTTTAAATCTATTTGAATTAACTTTAATATACCTTTAAATCGAGGTTTGAATTTCCCTCTAAGAACGTGCAAAAAGTACTTTTCAATAACATTGTCTTTACCAAGTCCTGCATACTGCTATGATCAGCAATGTCGATAGCGTAATGTTTGTAGATAGAGTCCTACGCTCTTGACGAGACGAAAAACATCTTTCTTTATTTCTTTACCGAGCTCAAAACTTACCATCTCTCTTATTTCTATCTAAAATTTGAATTATAAAGAAGTCAAGGTTCTAAAGAAACTGAGGTGCTGCGTCAGTGAGGAAGTGTAACGGGACAATTTAATATTTGTAACGAGTTGATAACGCAAATTGGCCACCTAAAGAGTGTCAAATCTGACGTTTCGAGAATTAGCACGAAATGTCAGGGCAGAGGGCAGAGTCAGGGCAGAGTCAGGACAGAGGAACACGACTAAATTTGAACCCAGTTTGCTACACGAGTAAGGAATTTTAAGCCATCCAATTGTAACTAATCGTAGCAGTTTATAGAAACATTGATTATGACAGTCTCATTGAAACTCTGTCTCATTGAAATCATTATTCCGATTTGTTTTAAGCCTAAATTTTACTTTCGTTTCGTTACCAGCTGCGCGGTTTATTTGGAGTCATCACCAGAAAAATCTTCTTATCAAAGGCTGTGATGATATTTTCTATTTTAAATACTTCTAACTAAAGGCTATTGAATATATTCAGTTGTGAATTTTGCCATAGAGGGTTAGGGAAAATCTTCGGATCACTCACGGTTTCTGGGAAACCACTCGATTTTTAATCGTCACGATTTATGAGTCACTCAATAAACGATTTTCAACGAGACTCGTTTGTTCGAGAGAATCGAAGCGAGTCAAAGCGAGGCTCGTTTCACGAAACGAGACTCGTTTGACACAACGAGACTCATTTAACGAAACGAGACTCATTTGACGAAACGAGACTCGTTTGAAGAAACGAGACTCGTTTGACGAAACGAGACTCGTTTGACGAAACGAGATTTGTTCGGCAAACGTCGGCTCTCGGCGCATGCGTAGATGTCTAATTTTTTTTCCCAAGGTTGTTGTAGGGTCGGAAGGTTAGCGCTGAGATATTCGTACAATACGTTAAGGTAAGTTCTATTTTCTATGTCTTGGTAACGTTCTTTAAAAAGCTAGTGTTACATACTCTAATATTTCCTCTGACCAAAAACCTAATCGACACAACTCTACAGTCTCTCGAATAAGAAACTTCCCCCACTTATTCTCTGAAATTTATATTCCTATTTTGATGATTTGGATGATTGCGAGTTGCGGAGTATTTCGAACAATGCGAGGAATATCCAAATTATTCCACCATTATTTCATTTTCTTGAGTTTTGTCCAGTTTTCGGAAGACCTTACCTGTAGAGCCTTAAGATTTGAGCATCAAATCCATTTTTGGTGTTAATCATCTCAAAAAAAATATATAAGATAATCGGATCACTCACGGTTTCTGGGAAACCACTCGATTTTAAATCGTCACGATTTATAAGTCACTCGATAAACGATTTTCAACCAGACTCGTTTGTTCGAGAATAGAGACTCGGGACTCGTTCGTCGAAACGAGACTCGTTAGTCGAAACGAGACTCGTTTGTCGAAACGAGACTCGTTTGTCGAAACGAGGCTTGATTAAAAAAATAGCTACACGGAGTAACACTCTGGTATTTGCTTCCTCTTGCGTAGACCTTAGCTTCCTTGTTGTTGTTCCGATCTAAGAGACTTCATAGCATCGATCCTCGGCTGTTACAAAGATTTTCTTTCCAGCGAGTCTTTCTGTATCTCATTTTCGCACTATTCTGAGAGGAATTAGGAGCAACTTATTCTTGGAAGTGGAAAGGAATTTCCGCCACTGTAATGTTTTGTTGTCTACCCTAATGTTTCTGAATCCATGACCGCTTTCTGAGCATCTCTGCTCTATCTCTCTCAGCATTCTTTACTGAGCTATCTCGTTTAACATCAAAGACTACGCCAATACACTAGTTTTCTGTTACTTCATGCAAAACTATTGACATCATTCTATCAGCCACCTCTGCAAATGTTTTTTGGTCGCCTCGTATCTTCTGAACCATTGTTATTCCGTCAATAGTTCGTGCACTCCGCACTCGCAACGAAGAAACGCCATGTACTTGTCAAATGATGGACAGAATTGACACTACAAGCACTGGTCATATACTTCTGGAACAACCTTTTGCAGATATCATCATACAAATCACCAGTCTCACCAAATAAGCCATCAACGATACTCTTGGACTGCTTATAATTCTCTTCTATCCAGGGCCTAAATCCTCGCCACGCCAGTCTCATAGGGGCTTCATGCACGAGTTTGTGGAGTCTAACACAACTATTTAACCTGCGTCCTTGTAGAACTTCTGCAACAGAACCTTCTGCTATCACACCAGACTCTACACACAGGTCCTGCAAGCCAGTATCTTTGAAGCGCTTGCCAGTGATGGACAACATGGTGCATGTTGTGTGGAATACTTCCATTTTCATCACCATATCTTTAAATTTCGCGCTTTGTTTCCATTGTCTCTCGCTTGCCTTTGCATACAGTGTTTAGTCAAAGACGACGACGATGTTCTTTAACTTGAGCGTATTCTTTTTCTTGAGGGACTGCACTAGAACCTCGTGAAGAGTAGCCATTTCAGTAGCTGGTACATCGATATTCGGGAGATATCTGATGACATCCAGTGAGACTTGAACCTCATTACGGACAGAAATGTTAAATCCAGTCTAGCCATTGGCTTTTTGGCTACCCCGCCAGAAAGAGTTTCCTCCAATCTATCGATATTGTCCCACGCGAGTGTTGTGTTGATATATGGCTTGATAGTTTCAGGCAAAGGAACGATCCCATACCCACATCGGTGTGGCATCTGGATAAGTTGAACATTGTTTGGCATACGGTAACAGCATTTGCTTGAGTAGTTTTTGTAGTCCTGGAGTAACTCCGTAAATGATGTCCTGGCCAAAAGAATCAACAAAGCGCGGAGGCGATCGGGATATCCTGCTGGGATATGTGTGTTCCCAGTTAAGAGAGTGTATAGAAACGCATCTAGTTCTAGTTTGACTGCACTTTCACATAGCTCAACATGTTTCGGAGGCCATGATATCGTACTAATATTTGGGAGAAGTGCATCACGGAAGTACAGGCCAGCTTGCTGAATTTCCTTGATTTGAGATGCACAGATTTTGGGGTAGAACAAAAGCTTTCTATTATCCAGGAGATCTTCAAATTGCAATAAGTCACCCAATTCTGTTTCCAACTTTCTCCAAAAATTTTCAGTGTGGATTTGAGTATTTCATTAGCGTACATTGATCGCATGTAAGACGTCAACTTCTCTCAGGTCAACCACCTAATAAGCCTTGGATTTTCCAACACATGTGATCGAAGAAACTCAAACAATTGTTCAAAACTTTGCGATGTAAAAATAACTTCTTAACATTCGATCACCAGCTTTCGAATGTTTGCAAGTATTTAAGTTAACGAGCAGAAAATAATACTTAGTCTTTTATTTTTGTTTCCTTTGTTAATAATTTTTGACTTTTAGAAGCCTAATCTTTCTACATTTTGGGCAAAATGCGTCATAAATCGTCAAGGTTACACAAGAACTTCAACGCACTTACCAGGCAGCGATGCTGCCATCTTGGAAATTATTCATGATGCCTTTCGAGTTCAATCTATGTTTTGAACTAGTTTTCTTTTAAATAAAATCGTAAAATTGTGGCTTTTAGCCGAAAATTATTTTGAAATCATGTTTTACGTTGAAGATACTGATTTATCTTCTTTAAAGAAAAAACGAAGAAGTCATTTGAAATAATCGTTTTATTGTCAGCCTCGTTTCCACGTTAAAGCAGCATCTTTTTCAATAAAGGAGTACGCAAGAAAATGGCTAGAGTTACTCTTTCACGGTTGCTATCGAGTGAATTTGATAAGTCTTTCACATAATCTTTCATCAGGTAACACTCGCATTTTCTACCCCTGAGAGGTAATGAGAACCTTCTCTGGCCCATGGACTATTCTTGTTGCGTGCACAACACGCGTGCTATGGTGTATTTCAATCGAAGGATTTCACACTGAACATGATTCAGTTTGCTAAATCAAGCTAGCGATTTTTTTTTCGGATAAAAGACAAATATGGAAGGTTCACATTGTGAAATTTTTAAGCTGATGTTGTTTCAAGATTTTGATTTTGCTTCACTAAAAAGAATGAAGTAAAAATGGCATTTCTTTCATTCTGTAACAACTTTGAGCTCAAGTCAGTAAAATAATATGCATCTTACAATTGGAGTGTTCAACACAACGGATGATAGTCATGAGTTTTTTTTTTTTCCAGCACTGGGTACTCATCATTTAACCACATATCACACACACTGGAGGCACTTAACTTCATCTTCTTTTGAAACAGGCACAGTCACAGTGGCCATGGCATCAAGCAGGTCAGGAGCTCTTCCTTCCATTTCTTTAATAAGCTGCTCCAAGTGAAATCTTCAAGGGAAGACTAAAGTGGTACTATTCCTTGTTACATGTAGGACATAGAGGCTAGCAGTTCCAATCTCCTCTAAAAACTGTAATCTGACACAAGGTAGCAACATGATAGTATTTACTGCTGCAGCTGGAATGCTTGTCTGCGATGCAAGCCATAGCTTATATACTTCATCCTTTTTTTTAAATTTAGCATTTGCATGTTCCGTCAACTAAATATAAAACAGAATGTAACTTTCCTAATATTGGTAACTATTTTCACTTTGAGTGAAACTCTCTAGAATGTTTTTAATCATGGTAAATTGGACAAAAATTTCGACATGGAATTTTGAATGACGCACAAGTATAATGTGGTTGTGAAAAAAAAAATGTTAATCACAAAACAAGCTGTAAATGTAATGTGGTTAAAAGACAAAATTGACTTTCTAGCAATAATTTTCATTATAGGTGTTTTTTGACTTATTTAAACGTTGAAAATGGAAATGATATATTACCATAAGCCAGCCAGTAAAAATTATAATAAGCCTGTTGATCATTATAGGTGTTTTTTGACTTATTTAAACGTTGAAAACGGAAATGATATATTACCATAAGCCAGTCAGTAAAAATTATAATAAGCCAGTTGATCATTTCTTATTCCTTTTGGCGGTCTTATGTTAACACGTTCGACACCTCTTTTTCTTAGAGGTGACCTGGGGTGTAAACATGTAGTACTTTTCATACGCTCTTTCTTCTCTGAATTTTCTGTTTATTCTGTCGTTATGTAGCAGTCTTCGAGGACTATTTTCTCTTAGGGTATCTCCTCGACTATGATTTGAATTATGTTAGTAGGTTAATTATAATTTTTATATTGTCAATCTTGTTTCTGTTTTGCCCGAACTTGACTGTATGACTGAGAAATTTAAGGTAATATAATCAGGGGACTTATACAAATAGCACTTAGCTCTCTTGGAGGCGGTACCTTGGGTACGCCCTTTCTTCTCTGAATTTTCTGTTTTTTCTTCGAGGAATTATAATTTTTACATTGTCAACCTTGTTTCTGTTTTTCCCGAACTTGACTGTATGACTAAGAAATTTAAGGTAGAAAATCATTTGTACAGCGTAAACATCTGGAAGGTACCTACTTAATATGCGTACTCCGCTCTGCGTAGCTTGACGTAATTCGCTAGTGTAAAAGCATGACGAAGGTCAGAGATTGACAGCTCAGTAAGGGTCACCTTTATACGCGGTGACCCACACTTTCCTCCAGAGATCAGAGCTAGTCCCCGCTGTATGAACTTGTGTAATAAAAGAGAATTAACGACAGAGTCAAGTGAACAGATCGAGTGTTAGAGTTTTAAATCTGACAATATGTAAAACCTCCATACTAAAGGACCTCAGGATTTCTATGGCCAGCCTTCCCAAGTATTTCAATCCCTATTGATTCCTTGGTTGTCTCTTCAAAATCTTAAAACTGTAGACTTTCCGGGTTCGGAGAAGGTGGCTACAGGAAAAGCATAATCGGGCCGCTTTCAGTCCATACATTCAATCGATTTCTTGTAGCTGTATAGAAAAGTTGCGGTTTTGGATCAATGATAATCTTATTTGTATTTTAAGGAACATAAAAGATATTCTTTTAAATTATAAAATAATACATTAACAAGAGCAGACTGCTGCGCCCACTTGGAAATTAAAGTTCTCGGCCAATTTAAGTAAAGGTATAGGCGGTAAAAAGGGACAATTTAATGTATCACAAGCTGAGATTCATATATAAATATGAAAGGAAAACCTCTGTTTTAATATCTGAAGTGTCTTCTCGGAATACCTTAGACGTGGGTATAATGGATTTTTAGAACGGTTTACTTGCTGCAAAGCAGATAGTGAAACTGTGGCCTGAGAAGGGCTTTGAATGGCGACAGACCTCATTTCCGTGTTTTCAAATACAGAACCCTTTCTTCGCGATCTTCTTTGCATGTCAAGGAAAACTTCTCGATTTCTTCTTTGATATTGAATACAAGATTGTAGCGAGCATGCCCGACAATTTTTTTTTTAATTTTTTATTTTATGCTATTCTGATATCGTACTTTTCTACAATTACATATCCGATCGCTTGCACGGCCTCTTCAATGCCTTCTTTTCTGCTTTTTACTCCAAACAACTTAATAAAATGATTTATTTCTACTTGTACGTCTTTGGCAGGAACAACAACAATCCATCGTTCCATGAAAAACAGCTTCTCGCCATTGCAGCATGCAGCGGCTTTGGTTGGATGTTTCCCACGCACCGACAGGAAGTTTACAATTGAAAACTTTCAGGCGAAAAAAAAAAAAAAAAAAAAAAAAACCCAATAGTTAAAACATCGATCGATCCCTTCTGAAAATCACACTTTCTGTGTGGAGTCCATCGTTCTTCCTATCAACCAATCAAAAAATTGATTGATTCACTCTCCCTGTGGTAATTTTTTAGCGACCATACCGCTGACAAGAAGCCAAGATAACCCTGGGTTCGAGATTGAACTATCCCATGAAAGGTCCTTGAGGTTAACAGACAATAGAGCCTTTGTCTTCAAACGAATCAGACTACAACAACAGTCAAACTTTGGTAAAAAACAGAACTTTTCCACAAACTTTGCGGGAATATCACAATTTAAAACTACTCAAACCGTTTCTTGAGTCGTTGCCATCAAGGTCGTAATTTACATCTTTGATTAACGGACTCCGCGCACGCCTTTTTTTCTCTCCGATGTATTTTTCCTTTTAATTTTTAACAAGCACAGCGTGTGCCAACTTGGTGTGACAGCTCTGAAAAGAAACCAGAGGTCCGCCTACAGCCTCAATGGCACGCGTTTGTCGAGAATGGCAGTCGTTTTGGAAGTTGCTTAACGGGAATGGAATGGAATGCATCGCGTAAACAATCCATATCTGTGACATGATGACACATCTATGCTTTTGAAATGATACCGGTTGATACTTCGTGCACAATGAAAGAGTCGAGAGCCAGGTAAGTACGTGTCTAAATTCAGCTAAATTGTACAAGTTCACAGTTCAACTTATGTTACGAGTAAGCTAGTGCCACGTAGCCCTTTTACAATATCGTACATGCCTAGCAAAGGTTTTGATTACCCTCCAATAGCAAGAAGGGTTTTGAGCGGAATTACGCGAAACAATTCCATGTTTGAATTAATTTGGCCACAGTGTTGCATTATTCAATAACTATTTCCATTCAAGCTTGTTTACTAGAGTCTTGAGATGCATCAAAATCGAACGCAGCTCCCATGAGGACTTGGGAAAGTTTTCCGTATAAAATTCCCTGTAAAATCAGTATTACTACGTTCCGAAAGTAAAGATGATCCATATCTGACTATGAACTGGGTTCGCTTGTTAACGAGAATACGGTTTTAATTTACCTTGATTTGGAACTCTGGCCTAGCTTAAACGCAGAACTTTTCTAGGACACGGAGAAGCGAATCAACTCCTTTAACCAATTGCATCAAAAGTTCGATTTTTAAATCTATCATGTTCGTTCGTTCCGAAGTTAGCCATTTTCTTGGATTAAAAATTAAAAAGAATGTCAATAAGTAAATGCGTAACGGACGTGACCAAGCAACTATCAATACGCATTGTTTGCGGTATGATTTGGCTCCAAACTTCTTATTCAATGAGCAATTGGAAAAATAAGAAACTCTTAACGGGGTCGTGACCTTTTCTTGTTGAGTCCACAATATTAGGTCAATCTTAGCCGGTAGGGCTTGTTTAGTGCCTGTGAAAGGAGTATTCATTTGAAAAATGAGTGTGAGGGTGACACGTAATTTTTGTCAAGGCAAGAATTAAGTTCAGTGGTCTACGTATGAACGGTGAAACTACTTCAATTCAAAAATTGACCTTTTCATGTGCCAAATACTGTGTATAAGTTATTGTAATTTATTTTGATGTCCAAGAATTCTATTTGTTCTTATATAAAAACAATGGATGCAAGTTCAGAATCTCAGCCAGTGAACTTTATCGTTTTGTTAGACCCAATTGGATGGGTAAGTCAGTCTACGAAAAGTTCTAGTTAGAAAATTGTTATCGAACACTCATTTGAAAAAGTTCTGGTCAAAGAAACTGAATTTTATGTTGTGAAAGACAAATTACCAGATGAAGTAGAAGGAAAGAAACATTGAAATGTAATGCCACATTAGCCACAATGCATGGTGGTTATGATTCTGTTGGATTTTCATTCATTTATCTCATGCATTATAAGGAATTTTAAAAGAGCCAAGAAGTTTAGATATGTTCTGTATTTTCCATTTTGTATTTATTCACTCAGGAGAAAAGGCACAGAATTTTTTGAGACTTATAGTAAAACCATATTGCATAACCAAGTTATTGAGGAAAAGAGCTTGAAAGTTAGGCTTGTGGGAGAGGATTTTCAATTTAGCACACCAGCCTGGGAGAGTAAGGAGATGGCTGGGCTAAATAAAAAATGTATTACTTTCTGAAACCAGGTAATTCACCAATTCACTGAGTGCCAAAGCAATTAAATAGTGAATTATCACAAGCTTTGGTGGAAATCTGTTAATAACTAATTTATACATTTTTAAATAGGAAGAAGACTATCTATCATGATATGGCTATCTCAGCTGATGGTAAACATTGGAATCAAGGTTAAAATTCAGAAAAGGAGTATTTATGCACCCCATCCTCAACAGCTACGAGTTATGAAAGGCAGGTAAAACAGACAGAATCAACTTATTGAAATGGTTTCCACTTGATTAAAGTTGAGGGTGATATTTAAAAAATTCTACAGCACTCAAAGGTTCCTTTTCACTCTCTTATAGACTTTTTCATGTTTCATTGGTAACAGTGTTTTGGCTAACATATTTGTTCTTTTGCAGAAATTCAAACAATTCCCCTGGAGCTTGATTGCAAAGGTTAGTATGTGTGTCCAGTAATTTGTGTCAAGAATTAAACTTGCTTATGATACTAAGACTCGTAGGGTATATTGGAATTAAATTTTCTGCAAATCCAAGGCTATCACTTGCAGAGGATTCTAGGCCTAGACTCGCTCAACATGCTTGCTCTTTGACTCTCTGAGGATACTGGTCTTGGACTCGCTGAGGACACCAGGCTTTGACTTGCTGAGGATACTGGTCTTTGACTTGCTGAGGATACTGGACTTTGACTCGCTGAGGATACTGGTCTTTGACTTGCTGAGGATACTGGACTTTGACTTGCTGAGGATACTGGGCTTTAACTCGCTGAGGATAGTGGACTTTGACCTGCTGAGGATACTGGTCTTTGACTCGCTGAGGATTTCAGACTCTGACTCGCAGAGGATACTGGACTTTTACTTGCTGAGGATATTGGACTTTGACTCGCTGAGGATAATGGGCTTTGACTCAATGAGGATACTGGACTCTAAGTTTGGCTCACTGAGAATAAGTCTGGTTGACTCGCTGAGAATAGGTCTGGTTGGCTCGCTGAGAAAAGGTCTGGTTGACTCGCTGAGAATAGGTCTGGTTGACTCGCTGAGAATAGGTCTGGTTGGCTCGCTGGGAATATGTCTGGTTGGCTCGCTGAGAATAGGTCTGGTTGGCTCGCTGAGAAAAGGTCTGGTTGGCTCGCTGAGAACAATTCTGGTTGGCTCGCTGAGAATAGGTCTAGTTGGCTCGCTGAGAATAAGTCTAGTTGGCTCGCTGAGAACATGTCTGGTTGGCTCGCTGAGAAAAAGTCTGGTTGGCTCACTGGGAATAAGTCTGGCTTAAGACTTAGAGCATTGTCTCAATCTTATTTTTCTCTACTTACCAGAGTAAAGTGCAAAGGAAGAAAATGAAATTGATTGATCATTTTAGTCAGAAGTGTTAGTTTTAAACCACAAAATATGTGAAATATTTTTGTATTGCTATGATAAAAAATTATTTTCACCAACAATTCTGAAATAGGGTTAGTTATAGTGGGAGTATGTCTTTCTGTCACGAGAAAGACATACTCCCACTTGTTTTTCCTCCTTTTTTCCTAGTAGAACTGTATAAGGACAAGTGATGGATGTGTGCTGTGTATCAACGAAGCTGTGCATGAATAGAAGTGGTAGGTGTGAATGATTTTTGTCTCACATTTGAACTTTAAAGTAACATCCCCCACCTTTCCTCCACAAAAAGATTACCAGAATGCTAAATGCCAAGTTGTCAGCCCTGTCTCTTACAAGTTAGTTGATTTTTGGCACTTAATTTAGTTTATAATTTCCTATCCATGCCTTTTATTTCTTTTCCTTGACATGGCCATAATCACTGCCATTTCTGGGTTTAACTTATTTATCATTCTCGACCTAGAGTTCCTCCTTGTCTGTTGGAAGTCACATCATCCATCTAAAAGGCTTTTTTTTTTACTGTTAAGAGTGGTTCATCTTCCTATTACCCACCCCTGTCATCTGAAATTGACTTTCTCTTAAACTTCACACCTCACTCTTTGTATTTGTTTCTCTTTCACAGTTAATGACTGGAATGGGAATTCACAGAAATGCAGTCCAATGATATTTATCATGTGTCAAATGAATCTTGAATATTAATAAAAGTCGTTCAAATATACTGGCTGACTAACCAAAATTAGTCAGGGTAGCATGGGGGAAATCTTATGGGGAGATAATAACAACCCTCTTAATGTAATTGCTGTGGCAGACCCGCTTTCGCCTATGTCAGAACAAAATTATCGTGTAGACACTAGACAAAAACACGCTTTACTGACTAAGGATGATGTGGGTCAAAGGCCAAGTATTGGCCCGTGCGAGTATCCTTTCTGTATGCATTAGTGGTAATGAAACCTCTGGCGTCCCAATTTAATGACGTATCGAGGAAGGGAAACTCGATCTGGAAAACAGGAAGAGCAATAACTGAGCCATAAAGAGCACTTAAAAGAGACGCGGCTTGCTCACACTCAAAACTCAGAAGATACAGAACACGCTAATGAAACAGGACACGTTCTTGTTTGGAACCAGGTTAAGGTTATTGACCCGTAGGGTCAAGGAAGCCATCCATATTAGACTTCATCCAATAACATCAATAGGGATAGCGGTTGACAACATAACAGCCGGTCAACAACAAAGAGAACTTAAGAGGAAACAACATGTACTAGTTGGAAAAATAATGAGGAGCGAAACGCACGAATGACAGTGCACCAAATCGACCAATGACGACAAACAAAGGTGTAGTAGACATGTTCGAATATAGCGGTTGATAGTCTGTTATCGCGCTCCTTGGCTGATTGATTTTATTATTTCGTGTGCAACATGGATCTCCTCTATTTTAGTAATTTAAAGCGCGCGAACCCTTCAAGGATAATCCGATGGTTTCAAAACCGGGGATTATTGGCCAATCCATTGCACTGCGGCGTGTGCAACCAAGACATGATAATGGTTCAACGAACCGATGCCCACGTGGACGGATTTCGATGGTAGGGAGGAGAATTTGTCTACTAGATTTCGCATGAAAGTAATTATAGATCAAGTGTTGAGGCCTCAAATATTTTAGTCTTCGTTTTGTAGTATTCCGGTAAAAAATTAATTTTGGCGAAGTCGATGGAGACTTTTACGCGAGAGAACATTATCCTCTAAAATGCGACTAAGAAGCTCAGCAATATAACCATAATTATGGTCAGTTAAAATCAATCTTATTTAATCTCCAACTTGATATGTTTGATTTAGGAAAATAAAACAAACACACAAAAAAGAAACAAAACGAAACGAAAACCAAAACAGCCTCAACATAAGCGCTTTAGTGATCATCTGCTCGTAATTTGTTCCTCGTGAACGACAGGCACCGCGCAGGTGGGCCACGGTTGACGCCCCGTTTTCAATTGATAAAATGTAAATTAAGTGTAGTTCGAAAGGAAGTATGATTCCCTTGTCACTTCTTCATTTTCCATTTCGTTTTCCTTTTTTTTTTTCCCGAGACAGCTCGGATATTAACGAATCCCGGCAAATGTTTAAAACGGTCGTCTCATCTTGTCTCACCCTTTGTTTAGGAGATGTTATACTTGCAAGATGAAACGAAGCATTAGGACAAATTCTTTCTTTGCCAAGTTTCCGAAGCTACCTCTAGGACAGCTCATTATGCTAATATACTTCTGGTCGGTGGACCTGAGCCGCAAGAAGACGTCGCGGATGTTGGCCATCGCCAACAACCTGGTTTGCAAAGTATTCCGTGCCTTAGAGGATATTTGTTCCATGGACTTGGCGACAAATCCATTTCTCCCGTTTCCGGTCGGAGGAGCGGCTGTTGTGAAATGTGACGAGAATAAATTTAACCATAAAGCAAAGGTAAATTCAAAGCTTGCTAAGTTTAAGTAGCAGCATTTAATCAAACAAATTCCACCCAAGCTGATATGGTCTTATTCATAAAAACTCTTTAAAATATTACTCAAAGTACACAATTGGCAACAAGATCTAAAAAAACTTAATTGAAAGTGTTTTACTAAAACTGATAGTCTAAAATAGTCTAAAACTATCCTTTTTTCTGCGTCGTGATAGAAAGATTGGTGATCCAAGACCAACCGAAGCAATCTCATCTCTGTAATAATCTGGAAAATTTCCTGAAACATTAACATGTAAGAACATTTTTTTGTAGCGAAGTTAGATTTCTCATTTTAATTTGTATTTATTTTGATTATATCCCTGAGATAAAAAGATGGTTTACGAGGAAAAACTCATTTTAAGAAAGAAATTATCATTCATGTCTTTAAGATCGAATATCCTATAAATACAGTCTTCATTAAAGAAAAAAAAACTAAAACAGCACAGTATGATAAAATATTCCTTGCATTGACACATGAAGTTTCAGGAACATTTGACCTTTATTTTTCAAAATTTATATCTTTGAGATGGTTATAATTTCTGCCATCCCTCGTTGTGGAGGAATGAAGTAACTTTAGTATTGGGCCTGGAAGCTTTGAACTTTATTCGATACACATATTCAATCCTTTTTTCTATGTGCTGAAATATATGCTACCAGCCATATAATAATATTGGTTAAGGCCTTCCCTACCCGTTTACCATACCAAGACATCATCGCCCAGAATGCTATTGTCTTTCGCGACATGTACTTGCAGTGCCCAATCAATCAGCGGGCAGCATAATAATTTGCATATCCTGAACTAGTCGGTTGTGATTGGTCAGCAGGTAAAGCTTTGGGAATACATGAGTCTCTTTGCAGATTTCAGCTGCTGTCAATCAAACGATTGGATGCGTAAAGTAAATCCCAAGGTGACATAAAGTGAACAATAGCAATAATTAACAATAGCCACGCTCTTAACAAAGCGTTTATGGCCCAAAACCTCAACTCTACGGCCGCTACATTGACGATTGCATCGGCGCTACCTCCTCTACCAAAGAGGAGCTCACTCAATTTATAACCGCCGTCAATTCCTTTCATCCGGCTCTTAAATATACCTGGGAAATTTCCGACAATTCTTTGGCTTTTCTAGACATCAAAATTTCAATTGAAGGCAACGGCTTATGTACTAGTGTTTACTACAAACCTACAGATTCACATAGTTACTTGTTGTATTCATCCTCACATCCATCACACGTCAAGAACTCCATACCTTTTTCACAGTTTCTCAGACTTCGTCGTTTATGTAGTGACGACTCTGATTTTTCCGAAAAATCAGAGGCAATGTGCCAGTTTTTCGATAAACGCGGCTATCCTGTTTCTGTCGTTCAAGCGGGCTACCGCCGTGCCCAACAAATCGATCGACAGGCAGCACTACAAACGGCCGAGAAGGAGAACACGGATCGCATTCCATTTACTCTTACATTTCACCCTCACAACCACGCAGTTAAATCTATCATTCTTAAAAATTTTAAATTACTCCAAAACGATTCAGAGACTGGCACTATCTTTTCGAAACCCCCACTTATTTCATTCAAACGTGACAAAAACATAGGCAACTTTTTAGTCAGGAGTTCATTTCAAACCAATGACCAATCTGGAACTTTTAAATGCGCTCGCTCACGATGCAAAACTTGTCCTTTCATTCACAACGTAGAGAAAATATCGGGACCCAAAAGATCCATTAAGATCATTGATCACTTTACGTGTACCTCCGCCAATGTTATTTACTGCATAACTTGCACTTATTGCAATAAGTTATACATCGGCGAGACAGGAAGACGACTGGGTGACCGATTCCGAGAACACCTTCGCGATGTGGAAATAAATGACAAGGACGCATCCAAGCCAGTCGCTAGACACTTTAATCTTCCTTATCATTCTAAACAGCATATAGCAGTTTGCGGCCTTTCCTTACATCTAGGCAGTTCGGAAAGCCGTA
This sequence comes from Pocillopora damicornis, assembly GCF_964200805.1. Classification (NCBI taxonomy): domain Eukaryota; kingdom Metazoa; phylum Cnidaria; class Anthozoa; order Scleractinia; family Pocilloporidae; genus Pocillopora; species Pocillopora damicornis. The sequence goes on along the minus strand of NC_142672.1, from coordinate 30,128,600 downwards.
AAACACTAGAACAAAAATTTATATTTCAAATCGGCACCCTTAATCCCCACGGAATCAACGAGCGCTTTTCATTCAACTAATTTATTCCTGTTTTTTCGTCACCATATTCCCACCAATGGCGTAGCTCCACTTTCTACATATAAATCCATACACAACCCACAATTCTTCTAATCGCTCTGACGAAGGGCTAACGCTCGAAACGTCAGCTTTTTTACTCTTTACGGTGGCTAATTTACGTTTTCAACCCAGTTGTTAACACTAAATTACCTGCTATACTCTCCCACCGACGCAGCACCACAGTTTCTTTAGAAACTTACCCCTTCATTCGTTTAGCAAATTCGTTTGCAGCGAATTCTTATATGGACTGACAGACTCCCGTTGGTCAAAATGTTATCGGAATTATAAAAATTAGTATCATGAAAATAGAAAATAGAAAAAAGAAAAATTTAGAAAAAAAGTATCATGAAGAATCTACTTCGTTAAAATCGCTTCAATCGGTAGAGAAAAATATGAGCGATGCTTCCGACAACCGGCTTGTGAGTGCGACGATCGTTGAGATAGAACTAGAGTCTATCTTGCGACAATAATAGGAGTGTGGTTTCCATATGATAGTAACGATTGCTGAATATTTCTGCAGCGATCTCAGCGATCATATCTTAAAAGCTTTTACAGTTTTTTAAACATTGTCTAGTTACCACCTCAATTTCAATACTAATTAGGCGGCGTGTGCGCGATTGTTTGCGGAGGCGGAGCTTAACATACCTTGATATTCTCGCGGGAAGTTTAAAATAGGTCACTTGTATTCTCGTGGGGGTCTCCAAAGGACAAATTTGGATAGAACACTACGATGCTTAGCAAACGTTTTCGAAATTCGCGTTTTGCGACTACTTCCAAAGTTTGGAATCCCTTGAAAATTTCTATGACGCTTTCTAGAATGTCAAATAAAAATAACCATATGGTAAAAGAGAAATCTAGCAATTGAGTGAAGATAAATTACGCCTGAAAGTGCGCTGAGATCGACTTCTCATACAAGCAGGATGCTAACATAGTCAATTTTTAAGGCAAATTTGCGACCTCTTCTGAAAGCGCAAGAACAAAGTGAGAATGATGCACTATTCAATTGAACTTTCTTCTTTAAAAGCCATATGGTAAAAGTAGCATTTGAAAAGTAGTTCATCCGTAAATGAAGAGAACGTAAGCCTTCCTCGACATTTTCAGCCCTTTTCCTTTATTGTTTGACAATCATTTTCTAATTAGCTTTTAAATTTAGCGCCAGCGTCTCAATGAAAGTCCCGGATATGTCGCTGAATTTTGGGCGATGTAGAAAATAGAACTTACCTTAACGTATTGTACGAATATCTCAGCGCTAACCTTCCCTACAACAACCTTGGGAAAAAAAATTAGACATCTACGCATGCGCCGAGAGCCGACGTTTGCCGAACGAATCTCGTTTCGTCAAACGAGTCTCGTTTCGTCAAATGAGTCTCGTTTCGTCAAATGAGTCTCGTTGTGTCAAACGAGTCTCGTTTCGTGAAACGAGCCTTGCTTTGACTCGTTTCGATTCTCTCGAACAAACGAGTCTCGTTGAAAATCGTTTATCGAGTGACTTATAAATCGTGACGATTTAAAATCGAGTGGTTTCCCAGAAACCGTGAGTGATCCAGATAATCAACCTAAAACTACAATAAAAGATGATAAAAGTTACGATGTGGTAAGAAGTTAGACATCCACGTAAGAGTTTATTTCTTTATTTTCTTTTAAAAACAAAAGCAGATTCACATAACTTAAAAGTATGATACAAATCGTGTTATGGAGAGCAAAACGTAAACTGGCTAACGATGGAGCGTATGAGTCGTTTTCGACCGAGGTAAGAATTCAACCCAATGCAACCGCAGAAAACAACACCGAAAAATTTGCAAACGCGGGAAAATACGCAATTTGCTGCAAAAGAGGGGAAAAACTATGGCCACCTGGGACGTAGAAATGGAGGAATACGTACCTCGTTCCAAATATGGGAAAGTATTTGTAACGAGATACAAAAGATATAGAGTAAAATCTGAATTTGTAATGCGTACATAAGCGGAATCCAAAAACGTAGATTGATTACTTTTTTCGCAATGCTTTAAAAATAGAAGTAAAATAATCTAATTTAGTCGGATTACGTCATTAACGAATATTTTCTCGATCTCTTTTACTGGTGAGATGCCTTTGATTTTTAACCCTTCAAAGAGACCTAAATATTGGTAGTAAATTTCTTAACTTCTTTGTTCACCACATAGGTATCTTTATTTTAGGGAATTTTGAGACATGCCCGAAACATTCTCCAATTCTGAGTTCCGTTGGATTACCTTTGGCAAAAAGGTCCCTCCATTCATATTTACGTCGTATAACACATAATTACTTGGAAAGGCACCAATTTATTACCAAGCTCAACAAAACATACACTCCACATTCCATTTGTTCGTTATGTTCTTAGCTTAAGACGGGGAAAACCCACAGGAAGTGAAATGTTTTAAACTAGATGGCCCAAATTATATCTCTCAATTTTTTACACCTCGTGCTCGCCTGAATAATGTAAATTTCACGGGACGCCAAGGTATGAACTGTATATAATTTTATCTATTTTTACATACTCTTGAGCTATATATATATATATTAATATTGGCATATGCATAACTCACATTATATCTTGTTTTGTATTTTTAGTTTGTCGAGTGTTTTTAACATAAGCCCTGGCTCGGAAGATTGTGCATGCACTTTCTACGTCTTCGACATTAAATATCTCATTCTATTCTATTCTATTACTTTGTTCAATTAACAAGAATAATGGAATGCTTGTTTTACATATTGCCTTTTATCAATTCCACTCGTTATTTTGCTTTTTCTCACCGCGAGATATTTTTCATTTCGGGAGAAACTTCGTATGTCATTCAGCCAAAGCTTGTTGCCGTTAACAGATGTTCCTCCTTTCAAATTCAGCTCGGCAAATAGAATTCTAATTTTCAGGCTAGCTTAGATCTCTCTGTTTCTAAAAAGTATGAAGGATAGACGTGTTTTTATTGAGTCGAAATTCGACAAGATTCAATCGGAAAATGAGGTTTTAGCCCCTTCGCTCTTAAACTAAATTTAGAAGGGAATTTTACAGCGATTATTCGATATTACGGAAGTCCATTGAAATCCAGTATCACAGCTAAAGTTCTGATCGTGATTGATAATAGATGATTCGTTGCCCGTGGCAAATGTACGTAAGCGGAAGTTGGTAACCAAAGCACAAACGGAATAAACAGAAGCAATATAATTCGCATCCCTAACAAACACATCTTCTTGAGTGATCTTATAAATCTTGTTGACTCAACGGAAGCTAAGTTATCGATATCATTTGCTGGTAGCATTCCTTCACGTCTAACTGGTTCGAGAGACCTGAAACGGTTTGTATGATTTTCTTAGCTTTCGTGCCTCTTATAAGATTACATCTTTTCGCTGCCTTCATACATGTTTGAATCACTCCCTGCATTAATAATCAAATCTTAAAACATATCTCATTCGGTTACCAACATCCATCATCAAAAAGTGCATACTGCGTTCCCATTTGTTTCGCGATATGTCCATAGCACGACGTTACCAAGGGCTATAGGAAGTAAGTGGCAAATAACCGCAGCTCATAACAGAGGAAAAAGATACAAAGAGAACCGTAGTACAAAGTTCCAATGAAATTGACATGAATATTGGGATCCTTGTTTTACCTACTAGACAAATGATTCATTCTACCCTCTTTGGTCGCTGTAATATATTTCGTTCCCTTAAAATTCAGCACTGTAATTTCCAATTGTATCCTCAAGCTTAAGCTCTCTTTTTCTTAACTGTATAATGGATAGGTGTATATTTCCAAGAGTCGCAATTCGACCAGACTTGTGAAACAGAGAACAGAGAATAGCTGCTGGGACTAAAGCTTAAATAAATCTTGTTTAGAAGAGTAAATTCTGGCTTTCCCACGGGGTCGTTAATAATATAAGAGTAATTGAGGAGACTTCCTAGTATAACTTTAGGGTTTCTTTAATTCTCCTCACAACTGATATTATACTTTGATCGGGTGCTGTTGTACCTGGCTGCAGGCTTTTTGTGTTGCAGGATACCAATGCAGGCACTTATACTCTGGTTTCGATTTTCCTTTGAAACCTGCCTAAGAATTGCAGCTTTGTTAGCAACTTTCCTCTGCTAATGGCGCATATCGAAAGCAATTTCAGAACCTGCTTTGTTGTCACCGTGAAAAGGAAAGAGATCTGCGAAATGTTGCTGCCTTAATAAATGAAAAGGAAATTGCAAAAAATGAGGGCGAAGCGAACTCACAAGTCATGTAGGTTTTTAAAGTTTCTGATATAACATCCTACCGCTAAAAAGTAGAAGGAACGTAACTTGTGTAATGCTTCGCAGTAATATTCATGATATTTCCCGCTATAATTGTCGAATTAGTACAAACATACCAGAATACAGTAAGTTCGTAAAGTACCTTCCTCAGTCGTACGCCAGATCTCTCTAAAGGAAAATTTTTAATCATATATACACTAGAACAGAACCGGAAACACCAACACCTTTCCTTCCCATAGGAAAAAAAAAACAGAACCGGGTAATTTCTACGTATAGGAAAATATAAGAATGCGCGCCTTTGATTAAGACCCCATTCACACTAGCAAAAATGTTAAATTAAACGGGATTTAGCATGATGAAATTCAGAAACGGAGAACTAAAAAACTGAACTTTCGATAATATTTAATTTATCGCTGACTTGTAATTAATTGTGCTAAGCTTAAAGTAGGCAAATGTTGATTTAAGAAGCTTCTATATGGAAAATAATTTAAATCATGTTTAACAAAATAGTTTAAAACATAGATATTTAAGCTTTGTTGTGAATGGGGTATTAGATGCATGGGAATGAAATGATGACGCAGTAGGCGAACTACAAAATTTGACGCAAACCTGCATCCCAAATATGCTTCCTCCTAAATAAACTCACAATCATGAGAATGAATAAACGGCTCCTCAAAAATCATTATTACTAATCTATTCATTATTCACTATTAGCAATTAGAATTTAAAGTGCTACATTAAAACCTCAAGCATCTTTTTGAATCGTTGGGTGGCAACGGCTTTAAACTCTTAGCCCCTATCCATCGGATAATGAGGTTCTACGAGCAGGTAAATATATTAAAAAAGGGGAAAATTTCCACATGTAAAAAGTAATTTGACATAAATAAAAGGTTAAGTTGCACTTTACCAGCCTCAAAATGTGTTATTAGTCTTACGGCGTCCATTTTTAGGACAGCTGTGCGAAGGAAACCTTTGTGAGTCCCGCAAGGATCATCGGCTACCAGAAAATTTAAAATCAATTCAGTCATGATTCAGAAAAAAAGAAAAAAATTAATCATTTCACGCACACAGGAAAATGTTGATATCATGACGAGCCGCCTTACCCGGGACATTTTTATAACAAGAGACGCTATTTGAGATGGCATGTTGCCGCTCCTACTTGTTTTGTCTAAGTGTGAGAATGGGTCTTGAAATAAATTTATCTCATGAACTTTTCTTTACCTAGGGACATTTTTATAACGAAGGACGCTATTTAAGACGGTACGTTGCTGCTTCCATCAAGTGAGATTGTGTCTTGAACTAATTTTATCTCGTGAAAAAAAATTATGTAAATCAGAAATTTATACGGGAATCCTAATGACACATTTGAAAAACCGCTCTTGTCTCCCAAACCTGGACAAAATTCGTTTAGTAACGAAGATTGATTAATTACAAAGATCTTTAAGCTGTTCTTTACATTTTCAGGCTTGATAGGTGTGGTGTCCAAACAAGCAAATTTATAACATAGCTAGTAAATTTGTCTAATCAAATTCAATTGCGTGAGCGTGCTTCATTTACTCGAGATAGCTCATCATAACTGTGCATAAGCAAAAGGGGGGATCAAGTTCAAAAATACTTTATTCAAACCATGCGTTCGGTCAAAACAACCGCGTACGATCAAAACAATAATATACAATGATATTTAAACATCTTTAAGGCGCAAAAAAGTCCAGAGTCCGGCTAAACAGTTCAAGGAATTGTTCAGTTTAGTTTGTTACTTCTTTGCACCGAGTAAATCACGCAATGAGATTTTAACGCTGCCGTTAATCTTCATAAGTCTTCACAAACCTCACTTTTTCCTTGCATAGTATTGGATAAACTTACAATTCGAGAAGACGAGACTAAATGGGGTCACGCGGTTGAAATAAAAAAAAAGCCAATAAATAAACGAACATATATATATGTTATTTGCCGACCCTTAGCCGGTAAATAACATATTTATTGTTTTTAAACTTGACGAAATTCTTTCCGAAAGAACCCGAATGATTTATGGCCGTAAATACGGCAAGATCTTCTATAAACTGAACAATTTTTGAGTGAAAAGGTCATAGAAAGGCCTACACAGACTCCCCTGTGTGGTTTTACGTTTGCGACGCAAAAGCCTTTAATTAAAGCTTCGCTCTGACGAGTATGTCTTTGAGCGATTTACCTCTTTTGTATGATATAATCGGAGGCGTTTTGTAAATTGTTTTCAGCAGTGGCTGATTTTGGATGAGGTTCCATTCTTGCATCAGTATTTGTTTTAAATTTTTAACCCCTGGGTGGTATGCTGTCACAAAAGGCAATATTTTGCCTTTAGTTTTTTGGTTTGTTTTTTAAGTGTCGACTGCCTTGCGGCAAACGAGACCTCAGATAACTTTTTTTTCAATTAGGCTTTTTGGGTAACCACGTTGAAATAGAGGTAATGCAAATTTTAAGAGAGATGCCTCAGCGAAACATTTTCATTTCCGTAACGATAAAGGTGATTTAAAAGGCTTCCAAACAAACTTTGAAACATTATTTTTACAAGTATCTGTCACAATCTGACACCTGTCAATTAGAGAGCGCGCAAGAAAAAAAAAAGCGTAGGAACATTTGAAAACCAACATAACGAGTTTGGCAAGGACTGTCACGACAATGTTTTCTTAAAAATCAGTCAATGATCTAACGGAAAGTATTATTCACTCTCATCGGCCATTCATTCATGTACGAAGATTTACCTCTGTTCATTAAGTAAACGGCGAGGAAAGTAATTGTGAGTAAATTCAATTTTTTTTATTTTGAAGTTGTGAGAGTTTGCTCGTTTTGCTGTAATGGCGTGTTTAACTCTGGTCTTTCCTTCACAGAAACTAAATTCGAACGGCACACTCCAACGAGACACAAGGGAATTTAATGCGGCCTCTCCTCAAAAAATTCCTTGAATTTCTGTTGTGCAATTTACGGTACAAATGTCCAAATTGAACGGAATCGGAAAGACTCACCGGGAGCATATATTTGTTGTAGAACTTAAATTAAAACTTCGCTCGCTCTTTCACTATGAACAAATTGCTTGAGAAAATTCAGATATTAAGTGAATGAAAGTTCCATCGTTCAGTTTAACTGTAACCAAATACCTTACGTTTCAACTTTCTGGGCACTTTTTGAGAACGATTAAAATTAATTGCAGACGGGTTTTAGGCCGCTTGTCAACCAACGTAATGACACTATTGTTTATACAAATTCATTCTGAAACCAATATTTTTCTGTCAACCAAAGTGATTTGATAGAGAGAAAAGAGAGGATTCTTAAGTTATTTATCGGCTTGAGGTAGTGACCGACGTGTTTGCTTAAAAATACTGCCCAGCCGGAAAACGAGGTATATTTATGAAAAATGACAACGAAAGTTGGGATGTACTCGGCGACTCACGAAAGCGTTACCTTGGCCCGTGGGCAGAGATAGGAAAATACTGACTGGGTAAAGAACCAATCAGATTGCAAGATTCGCTACCGTGCCCTCTAAAAAAGCAATAAAAATGAATATCTTGATAAATGATCAGAAGTATATTTCGAAAGTTCACAAACTCTGAGAGCGAATTATTAAAGGCGCGGGTGATGTAATTGGGGAAAGGGGAACAACCATTATTTTCACCTTATTAATGTTCATCTCTGTTCATTTATTTGTTTATTCATTTACTCAATTATTTGCTCTTTAATTTCTTTTATTTTCAGAAGGTGCTATGTTAAACTCAGAGCTACCAAGTCGAAGCTTACCTGTTGTCATAACTGAGGCAAGTGTTTGTATTGCATTGTGCATCATAAGCGTCATTGGAAACAGTCTGGTTTGTATGGCAACATGCAGAAACTCAAACCTGCGATCAACCACCAACCTGTATATCATTGCTTTAGCTGTCAGCGATCTGCTGTGTGGAATAGTACAGATGCCGTTAACTTCTGCCACGCTGATCATCGGAAGATGGGTCTTTGGCGACGCCCTATGCCAATTTGAAGGCTTTGTTTCCGTATTTACCTATTATGTTACCCCAGCAACCCTTGGTTTGACAGCGTTTAACCGTTACATGAAAATTGTAAAGACAAGCCATTACAAGAAGATTTTTTCGCCCCGCAGATCTAAGATATGGTTGAGTTTCTTGTGGCTTTCCTTTGCACTTTACTTGCTGATTGTCCGTGTCACAAATTGGGTTAAAATCGATTTTATTCAAGGCTACGCAGGGTGCTCCTTTGATTACCCAAGCAGTGAAAGTCAAATCTTTCATTATTGCATCACTATTGGATTACTTTTTGTCTTACCGTTGTGTGTCGGCATTTTCAGTTATTATAAGATATTTCTGAAAACCCATGAGCATCAACAGAATGTAGTGCCATCGCTACGGAACTGTACTGACAATACTGCAGTAAGCAACACAGTGAAAGAAATAAAGCTTACTCGAATGTTGATCCTTGTGGCAGCGGGATTTTTGTGTTGCTGGATACCAATGTGGGCACTTGTCCTCTGGTTTCGTTTTTCCCCTGAGACCAGCTCAAGAATTACAGCATTGCTTGTCACTTTTTTATTTTATTTGAGTGCTTCAATCAATCCTATTATTTATGCTTTCACAAATGGCGAGTTCCAAAGGGAATTTCGCAAACTGCTCTGTTGCCGCCGTGAAAGGTCAAGAATTGTGCTAAAGAAAGCTGCTGCGTTTACTGGTAACGACCTCGTCGAACGAGAGGAACAAGAAGCAAACTTTTAAGTCCAATGAATTTGTGTTAATGAAACATCCTCTTTTGAAAACAGGAAGGAAAAGTTAATCCATTTTTTTTTTCTAATTTAGTTATTGTTTGTCAAAGCAAGCTTCTTAGATGTCGAAAGCTGTGTTGCTCGCACCAATCAATTATAAATTATTTATGGTGATGTCTCCTTGCCAAATGCTGAGAGGATGACATCAGTTCACTTTTAAATTTTGGATGAGTTGCGAGTACAAATTGAATAGATTTTACCATTCCTGCGATGAAATTGTGAGGAGCCTAATTGGAATACCAAATTGAATGATCTGATGGCAAGCAAAGATCGTTCCTTTTGCTTCTCCGGAATTTTCTATTTAAACGTCAAAGCTTTTGTCATAATAGGTTAGTTAAATTTAATTGGAAGTGAATTTTATTCGACTTTCTGTTTGTGAACAGCCGGCCACTAAAGTAGAATAACTTCCCCTGAGTTTCTCTTTCTGATGCCTGTGATGTAATCAGCAAATTACTTGCGATACTCGAACATAAGATTTTTTCTAAACTCATATTAAATTAGCACATAATGCTTTTAGTTGATTGGAGGTGACGCTCTGTCGTTTATGAAAAACTACGAGATGACCAGAAAAGCGGAGAGAGGTATGAAAAATAACTAATATTGCGAGCTTTAAAGTGATGATATTTGCAAAGCAACGTTTTTCTGGGAGGAAATAAATAGAATTTGAAAAAGAAGCCAGCAAAGAGATAAAACTTGGCGCCTACAGGTGATAACAATATTAATGACATAACAGTGAAAAGAAATAGCTCGCAACGATACCTGCAAGACTTTCTACGTCGACGAAATAGTTCCTGAGTGTATTTTAAGATGGAAAACATGTTAGAGGGAGATTTTATTCGTCAAATGTCAAATATAACTGCTTAGGACCCCTGTAGATGGCCTAAAGGTTTCGTGCGCTCTCCCCATTTTTTGTCCGTTTTTTAAGGTTAGGCATATTTATTTTATACCATATTGTTGCCCTTTGTCTTTTGATTTTTTCTTGTAGTTGTCGTTGTCGTTGTCGTTGTTGTTTTTTTTTTTTTTCGTCAAATTTCGAATTTTTTGTTAATGTTTTTTTTTAATTTTTCATATCATTTGCATCTATTGCAAGTGATATGATATTGCCCACTGCAAGACATTATTTCTCCGGACTGATGTAAGGGTTAGGGCTGAAATTGTATGGGGATTTAGAATAAAGTTGTACATCTGCACAATGTAAAATACTTCTCTTAACCTTATATTTTGTGCAAGATATTCTTATCTATATTTCGGTGCGCTCTCCCTACTTAGCTTATTATTCGAAAGTCATGTTTAGGCGTTTTTTTGTTTTTTTGTTTTTTTCTGTCGATTTAACGAAAAGGATTGTAATAATAAAATTCTTAATGGCGTTAAGTTAAGCTTTTGGGCTTTATTGGGATGTAATTTTTATTTAGTTTGGTTAAGGTTGTAAACGAATGAAGAGTCACATACCTTTACAACTTTTTATGGAAATTTGGTCTCGCTTTTGCCCTTAATTTCTCAAAGGTGCATGCTCCTTGAAAGTTTTTAATGATATTGACCAATGTATCTTATCAATGGTGCCTAGTTTGAATAAACTGATATAAAGTTAAATTTTAATTTAATCATATACACACCGCATCAGAACCGAAACCACCAACACCCTTTCTTCCCATAGGAAAAAAAAACCCACAACCTGGTAATTTCTACGTATAGGAAAATATACGAATGCACGCCTTTTATTAAGACCCCATTCACACCAGCCAAAAATGTTTAATTTGAACGGGATTTAGCGTGATGAAATTCGGACACGGAGAACTGAAAAACTGAACTTTCAATAGTATTTAAGTAATCGCTGACTTGTAATTTCATTGTGCTAAACTTGAAGTCGACAGATGTTGGTTTAAGATTCTTCTATGAAGAAAAAAATTTAAATCGTGTTTAAGAAAACTGCTTAAAACATTTTAAAGCTTTTTTGTGAATGGGGTATTAGTTGCATGGGAAGGAAATGATGAAGCAGTAGGCGAATTAAAAAGTTTGACGGAAACCTGCATCCCAAATATGCTCCTTCCTAAATAAACTCACAATCATGAGAATGAATAAACGGCTCCTCAAAAATCATGATCACTAATCTATTCATGATGCCCTGATAGCAATTAAAATTTCAAGTGTTATATTAGAACATCAAGCATCTTTTTTAATAGTTGAGTGGCCATGGCTTGGAACTCTTGGCCGCTATCCATCGGATAGTGAGGCTCTATGAGTAGGTAAATATACTTACAGGGAGAATTTCCACATGTAAAAAGTAATTTAACAAAATAAAAGATTAATTTGCACTTTACCAGCCTCAAAATGTGTTATCAAGGCGTCCATTTTTAAGACAGCTATACGCAAAGAAAACCTTAGTGAGTCCCGCGAGGATCGTCGGTTGTCAGAAAATTTAAAGTCAGTTCATTATAACATAGCTAGTAAATTTGTCTTATCAAATTCAATTGCGTGGGGGTGCTTCATATTCCTATTGTGCACGCTAATGGCGTCAGCAAACAAATCCCTCGAGAAAATTTTTTACTTTTGGATTTTACTACTAAAAAACTGGTTAAGACTTCGGCGGTAATTTAAGCTAAACATAGAAACAAGATCGTTTACAACGTAGCGAAATGTTTTCCTGAAACAAAATTATCAACGCACTGAAGCGTAGCAGAGGGAATGTTAAACCTTTCACAACATTTAAACTATTGGGTTGAAAATGTTCAATAAGCTAGAGTTGCTCTCGGTTACGCCTCGAGCAACTCATACGCATCTTTCGTGCTCTCCAAACTTCCCGCGTGCTTCATATCTCGATGAAGGCACGCTGACGTATGAACCAATTGTTATTTTTCACAAGTATGCCACTCCTTGACAGCTATGCTACAGTAGGGATAAAGAAAACTTGTTTCACTTCACGTGTTCGTGAAAGACAAGCCGACAAAAACATAAACTGAACTACAGTAGTGAGCAGAGATGAGAAAATAAGCCACGCTCTTCGATGAATCGGAATTTTCTGTTCTGACTCGAAAAAGAAAAGGAAATCTTTTTTGTGGTTATTCCCGCGCACGCTAGCCTTTTGCGTCCTATTTAAGTAAAAACAAACTTTTCGAAATATTCAAAAGTTATTCATGGTCATATGATAAAATGCTTATTGACTGAGTCAAGTCATACATAATCCCAATTTACACATATGAAGTTACCGCTTTTCCCAGGTTAGAAATCTTTGTTAAACACCGCAGTTTATATGATAGTTTGCATTTATCAGTCCGACCAGCTGAATTTTTTTTTCATGAAATTATAGTCAAACATACAGATGTTTCAGTCTTTATTGCATTTGTTTAGGCTTTCGTTCAGCAATTGTGTCTTGCAGACGTCACTATGAGGAAGTTAAAAATACATCAAACGCTCCTGGCCCTCCCGCTGTTGCCTTAAAAATGGGCATAGGCATGGAAAGGCCTTTCTTACTCTGAAAGTTTATAGTAAATGAACAGAAATTGTGGTATTTAAAAGGGAAAAGGCCTTTTGCACTAAGAAGAACCTCAATTTGGATGAGGTAATCGTGAACTTTGGAGACAAAGTATGAATTAGCCACTTCAATACCGTTTTGGGGAAATTATCCTGTGGAATTGAGGTTTGTTACAGATAATATCTCTAGTAACCCACCTTTCGCTTTTTGAACCTGATTTTAACTCTAAAAAAAACCCACACTCTGCACTGTGACAGCTAAAGACTGGTAGAAAGACAATAATTCCAACCTTGCAAGGAAGTTTCACCGCGTTGAGCTATTATAAGTAGTGTCCCATATTCTTCTGTGATCTGACTTGTTTTCATCGAATCTCAGCGTAAGGTAAGGCTTTCGCTAGGTCTAATTAGAATCATTAGTGAATGCTTAAACTGGCAAAAACTTTCGCTTGGATCGCAGACAGAACACATAATTGTCACAAACTCCTCGCATAGGAAAATTCGAAGTACGCAACTAACTCGCAGCCAGCTGTTCCTTGAAGCAAATAAAATGAGAGCCTTAGAGTTCTTTCCTAGCAATTTTGAGAAATTTTGTCGAGCTCTCTGATTCTTATCGTGAGACAAAGTTTAAAGCTAACGGCGCCACAGATAAATTCGGCAGCACATTCGTGACTTTATCAATCACCGAAGTAAGGTGATTATTTTTCTTCAAATATTTTTGGTGTGGGAAACAGGGCGTGACGTAATATTCGATCTTTCTCAAGTAGAGTAGTGAAACCCCACATGTACAATTATTTATCAATTGCTCTCGCCATCTTTGCGGAGAGTCATTAAGCAACACATGCACCGCACTTTCTATCGTTTTACCAAAATCATAACCAACTTGAAATGTTTGGAGAACCGTGCTACTGGAAAAGTTTGTGAATCACTCGCCTCTTGTGATTAACAACTTTTCGAGTGTTTTCCCAACGTTCCGAGTGGGGTATTATGCTGGTAAACCGACAGAAAGTGTGTTTTTTTTCTTTTACAAAATTAACTTAAAACAAAACATATTGTGTTTCAAATTTCTCTGGGTTACCGATGCAATAAACGATAGGTTTTTGACCAATCTCGTTTATCTATAAAGCCTGATAACATAACGGTCTGGATAATGTTGAAATAAATAATGTTGGATGAACGAATGTATTCAGGCCTTAGGCAAAAACAGTAACCATTAGTAGTTGTGTCTTTCAGACCTATTGCAAACAGCTTTCCCCCTCACCTGCAGCTGTCACTTTTTTATGTAAGAAAAGAATAAAACGGGCTTCGATTTTGTAGGTATTGGAAAAGACAAGTATAAAGCAACCTATAAAGGAGCCTAAGTTTCTAAAGAAACTGCGGTGCTGCGACGGCGGGAAAAGCTGACGTTTGACCAGCTTTAGGAACATCTCTCTCGATTCTGTGTATGAACGCTGGAAGTTACATAGACCCTCTATGAAAACAGTTTTAAGTAAGGGAGGATACGACGACTATTCAATAAAAAGATCTTTTAACTTTAAACTGATCAATAAAACCTTCATTTATCCATGTTTCTATCTATTCACACTGAATTCAGGGTAGACTGAAAACGCAAAAGAGTTTCAGAAATAGAATGACATATCTTGAATCTTGACACTTCCCTTAATGATGCCCCAACCGAAGGCAATAAATGATGACCGTTTTGTGCATAATCCAACACGTTATTTTTCTTAAGTCAACTTTATTAAGACGTTGTCAAAATATCTTTTTGAGCCCATATGCATTGTTAAAGATTTGTTAAGAGAAAGGAGAATTTTCAAAATTTAGCTTGAAAGTTTGCATGGACAGCCTAAGTTTTCGATCGATTTCAATTCAAGCGAAACGTTGAATTACTAAAATAATTTGTCTAGGCGACAAAAGTGTGAAGGAAATCCTATAAATGATAGGCAATTATAAACTTAAATTATATATGCAAATTAACGTCCTTCTGTAACAGGAAAAACATAGAGATACGGAAAAAATATAAAAGTAATATGAATTGACACCTTCAGCTGATATGTTCGATCACGAGAAGTAAATGTGGAAACAAACCAGTGGAACTTTTCGGCAGACTGGTGTTAAGGACAATAATAACAATGATAATATTAACAATGATGAAGAAAACGATGATTATGATTGTAATCACAAAATAGAAAAACAGGAACAAAGAAACAGAGAAAACAGGTTTGACAGCTTAAATTTATCTTTAAACGTTCGCTTGTCATTAATACTGTTTCTAATTTGAATAAATTGTAAGTAGTTGCTTGCGCCTACATCAACGAAATACTCATTGCATGTATATGGATGGCTTATATCTGTGGGAGATATAAAAAAAAAGTATCCTTTGATTGCAAAGGGAGACAATACGACTGTACAAGTTTAAAACTCGAACGGAAATATTAAATATGTTTATTTTTTTCCGTTGAGCAATAACTTGCGGTTTGGACATACAAAAGAATTGGAAACGTATGCTAAATTACACACCTGTATTTTACCTACAAAATGAAAAAAAAAGGTAGTTTGAGATTCTCTTGCAATACAGTCACTCGATCAGAAAAGATTATTTAGAGTTACCAGTATAATGTTTTATATTTAGTGTATTCTTCACTAGTGGTAAGGGTTTAAATATGAGGGTAGTATTCAAAGCAATTACATGTTAAGGAAGTAATGTGATTGTAACGCTACCGTTAATCTTCACACGTCTTCATAAACCTCACTGTTACCTTGCTTGGTATTGGATAAACTAACAATTCGAGAGGACGAGACTACGTTGGGTCACGCGGTTGAAAGACAAAAAAAAGCCAATAAATAAACGAATATATAAATAATAAGTAGATAGATGATTACAAGTATATTTCGACGGTTCACAAACCCTGAGAGCGAATTAAAGGTGCGGGTGATGTAATTTGCCGGGAAAGGGGAAAAGCCATTAGTTTCATTATGTTAATCTTCATCTCTCTTCATTTATTTGTTTATTCATTTACTCAATTATTTGCTTTTTAATTTCTTCTATTTTCAGAGGGTGCTATGTCAAACTTAGAGCTACCAAGCCGAAGCTTACCTGCTGTCATAACTGAGGCAATTGCATGCGTTTCATTGAACATCACAAGCATCATTGGAAACAGTCTGGTTTGTATAGCAGCATACAGAAACACAAACCTGCGATCAACCACCAACCTGTATATCATTGCTTTAGCGGTCAGCGATCTGCTGTGTGAAACGGCAGACATGGCGTGAGCTTCTTCAACGCTGATCATCGGAAGATGGGCCTTTGGCAACGCTTTATGCCAATTTCAAGGCTTTATCAATATATTCACCTCTAACGTAACCCCAGCAACACTTGGTTTAACAGCAATTAACCGCTACGTGAAAATTGTAAAGATAAGCCATTACAAGAAAATTTTTTCGCCCCGCAACCACCAACCTGTATATCATTGCTTTAGCTGTCAGCGATCTGCTGTGTGGAATAGTACGGATGCTGTTAACTTCTGCCACGCTGATCATCGGAAGATGGGTCTTTGGCGACGCCCTATGCCAATTTGAAGGCTTTGTTTCCGTATTTACCTATTATGTTACCCAAGCAACCCTTGGTTTGACAGCGTTTAACCGCTACACGAAAATTGTAAAGACAAGCCATTACAAGAAGATTTTTTCGCCCCGCAGTTCTAAGATATGGCTAAGTTGCTTGTGGCTTTCCCTTGCACCTTACCTGTTGATTGCTCGAGTCACAAATTGGGTTAAAATCGATTTTATTCAAGGCTACGCAGTGTGCTCCTTCGATTACCCAACTAATGTAAGTCGAATCGTTCATTATTCCATCACTGTCCCATTATTTTTTGTTTTACCGGTGCGAACATCGACTAAGCGACATTCCCTAAAGAGAGGTTTTAAAAACAACTCATATTGCGAGCTTTAAAGTGATGATATGTGCAAAGCAACTTTTTTCTGGGAGGAAATAAATAGAATTTGAAAAAGAAGCCAGCAAAGAGATAAAACTAAGCGCCTACAGCTGATAACAATATCAATGACGTATCAGCGATAAGAATAGCTCGCAACGATACCTGCAAGACTTTCTATGTCGACGAAATAGTTCCTGAGAGTAACTTAAGATGGAAAACATGTTAGAGGGAGATTTTGTTCGTCAAACGTCAAATATAACTGCTTAGGACTCCTGTAGATGGCCTAAAGGTTTCGTGCACCCTAATTTTTTTTCCGGTTTTTTTAAGGTTAGGCATATTTTTTTTTTTATATTATAGTGTTGCCCTTGTCTTTGTGAATACGATGGTGTGTTTTTCGTTTTCGTTGTTGTTGTTTTTTTTCTGTCAAATTTTGAATTTTTTGTTAACATACATTTTTCGTATTTAAAAAAAGTGGGGAAATGAGTGCGCCCACTTTAAGACATTATTTCTCCGGACTGGTGTAAGGGTTAGGGCTGAAATTGTATGGGGATCTAGAATAAGAGTTGTCAAGATTTGTCTATGTTTCGGTGCACTCTCCCTTCTTAGCTTATTATTCGAAAGTCATGTTTAAGCGTTTTTTTTTTGTCGATTTAACGAAAAGGACTGCAATGAAAATCATATTGGCGCAAAGTTAAGTTAATGGGCTTTATTTAAATGTAATTTTTATTTTGTTTCTAAGGTGGTATAAGAATAGAGTGACATATCTTTACAACTTTTTATGGAAATTTGGTCTAGCTTTTCCTATTAATTACTCAGAGGTGCTTGCTCCGTTTGCGTTGAAAGTGTCTAAAGACGATTGCATTGGCTAAACAGCCGTGTAAATGGTGCCTAGTAAATGGTGCCTAGTAAATGGTGCCTAGTAAATGGTGCCTAGTTTGAATAAAGTTAGCGGTAGTTAAAAAGGAGACTTTGGTTCCCTGGTCCCCCCCTTGCCGTATCAAACGACAAGAGTATTATCCTGAGATCTGAGAGAATTCGTGGGGCACTCCCCGGGGGTTGGCTACTCCAGCTCGTGTCTGATCCCAGACGAACCTCTTCGACCGACTGGGAGTATCATCGAGCAACCAGCTCGATTCATTTTTGCCAACGGTTTAATAATTGAAGTTTTAAAATATTTACAATTCTATGTACAGCAGTATTTGTAATAAATGAAAGATTTAATTGAGCGGTTTATAATTAAGACAATTCTATATACACTGAGGGTTGCATAGGTCAGGATTTATTTGAGGACCTGCCTCCTTCAGAAAAAGAATTTAACTTTTTAAGAGCGCTTGTCTGCAGAAGTTAAACATATCGCGGCAAGGGTGGAAGATTCGATTTCTTTCTTATTTTAATATTAGATAGACTAGGCTATAACTGAAATCACTGGATACTTTTTTTGGCGAAACATTTTTTTATTTCAGAAAAAAATTCAAATCACGAAACTCCGTTAAAATCGTCATTTTTAGCAGCAAATTATTACACGAGTTTGAGGGCTTCGCGTGCAAAAACGAATCACTATCTCGTCTTTTAAATACTCCAATCTTCTTTTTCGATCTCATAAGACCTCACAAAATGATTTTTGTAAACATTGCGCTCTTCTTTGCGCTTAAAATAATTTAATTTCGAAAGTATACATTTCTCTTCAATAAAAATACTTCGTGAATAAAAGTAATTTTCACCATGTGCTAAACCTTCAAATGGATTAAGCTTTTGGTGGTTGAATTTCGACAAGATTTTCTCAATATAACTGTAAAAATTTGTTTGAGCAAATGATTGAGAGCGATACAAAAGCTTTTCAAAATCCGTTAAAATGCAGTTATTTGACATTTCGCGGTCAACATTCCAGTCGCGAGTCAAACATATTTTAATATGTTTCAACCAATATGAGGCCGAAAAATGGACATAGAAACATATTTCCAAATGCTCTAACTTCATTTGCCGCAGAAGACCGATCCAGAGACCATTTTGGTGTGATTCATCATCATTGCTGTTATAATTATTTTTCTTAGTAATAAGTTTTTTCTTCGAGTTGAGTCGCAATTTGGCTGAAACGAATATCGTAATCAAGTGAGGAAACTTGATATTCTTATCATCTGAATTTTTCTTAACCTGAGACGCCGAAAGCGTTCCACATTTCTTCTGATCGGTTTGGGCGTGGCTGATTTACTGGTTGGAGGACTGGCCACTCCTCTTTTTATAGCGGCATTTGAATCAGCTTCAATAACAGCATGGCGTGTTTTCAACCTTGTTGACGTGTTTACAAGTACATCGTCCATTTATGCACTTGCTGTCATTTCCGTCGAGAGAATGTTCGCCATCGGCTGGCCTCTTCGTTACAGAACTACAAACTTTCGTGTTTATATCTGTGCTATTGCCCTACCGTGGATCATAGCAGCAATACTCACTATAACAGTTTTCGTTAATGCAAACTTCAACTCCATTACAAGATACAGCGCAATCTGCCCTATAGTTTTGTTTCCTGCAACACCTCTATTAGTTATGTGTGTAGCGTATTATGTTATTTGGAGGAAACAAAAATCACCAATATGTGACCATAAGAAATGTCATCAGAGAGGCCAAATTAGCAAACACATTATTTTTGATTACAGGAGCTTCTGTTTTCACCTTACTTCCATTCCAGATTCTGAACCTGTTGGTATATTTGCAAATAACTGCAAACTTTTCTCATCTGCAACCGACGGTACTCGTCATCAGGGTTTTACAATATAGCAATTCGTTCGTGAACGTAATTATTTATCCATTAAGAATTCCAGAATTTAAAAACTGCCTGCTACACTTACTTCGTTGTTGTGTAGTTCCCCATCAGATATTTAGAGCTGGAGTTTTACCATCGGCTGAGTCTGGGTCAGTTGTATCCTTAGTAAGATTTACAAGTACCCAGCACTTATCACCGAGCTCTAAACAGGAGAGTGCATTTTGATTGCTTTATCGATTGCTTAAAGTCAGTAAAAAATCGACATTTTTTACTGACTTTTAAGTGATTCAACTGAGGGGAAATCGTGTTCTTCATTATCTGTTTGAGTGTAAACGTAAGATCCCTAGGTGAATCTCAAATTTACTCGATGCCAAGTGTCAGGAGTAATTTGCATCTCCGGTGTTAATGAGTAATATTGTTTTTGTAAATGATATCCATACTGTATAGTTACGCTGACCTCGTTGTCAGGAAACTTTCTGGAAAGTTTTGTCGAGTAACGCAGTTATTGCATCATACTTGTTACGCAGCTATGCGCAATGCGAAAACATCACGAGATTGCTTATGTGGCGCTTAGGTAGTCGCTGCTTATGTAGTTTCCTTTTGTCGAGAGATACCCTTGAGAGAAAAAAAAAAAAAGCGAGACGGTGTGAGTGCGCAACGAAGCTGCATGCAAGGTGTGCGAGGAACCAAGAACTTTGGAGAAAGTGGTGTGTTTGTGTAGTAGAAAGCCGGTGTGCAAGGAACTAGGAACTTTGGAGAAAGTGGTGAATTCATGTAGTGGCAAGTCGGTGTGTAAGGAACTAAGAACTTTGGAGAAAGTATTGAGTTTGTAAAGTGGTAAGCTAATATATGGTTTGTAGAGGGCTCAAGCAAGGTATTTAGGACCCACGTTATTATATTGTAAGTTATTATCTTGTAAGTCGCTTCTAAGTAAGAATATTACCTGTAGTTTTAAAAAGTAGTTTAGCTCGTTGGAGCAGCGTTTTTCTGTCGGTTAGGTTATACCGTAACACAAGATAAATAGAGATACGAGAATGAAAGCGTCGAGGGCGATATCAGACACTTTCACATCAACTGAGACAAATGGTCTTGATATGTACCCCTCAAGATGGAGTACAAGCGGCAATATCGTCAGACGTAAATATCTATCTAATTCGGACATCACGCTGGAAAAATTCGGGCTCAAAAAGTCACCTATTATGTCTAATGATGAATCAAGGGATGATCATGGTAGAGCGAAGTAGGATATTTCATGCGTTCTTTCATTAGAGCAACTTGCACAATTTGTTAGACTTGACAACAACAAAAAAAGGTTTATGTTGTTCTCTGACTCTTTTCGTTGGAACATCCTGTCGGAAAGTTTAAATCTATTTGAATTAACTTTAATATACCTTTAAATCGAGGTTTGAATTTCCCTCTAAGAACGTGCAAAAAGTACTTTTCAATAACATTGTCTTTACCAAGTCCTGCATACTGCTATGATCAGCAATGTCGATAGCGTAATGTTTGTAGATAGAGTTCTACGCTCTTGACGAGACGAAAAACATCTTTCTTTATTTCTTTACCGAGCTCAAAACTTACCATCTCTCTTATTTCTATCTAAAATTTGAATTATAAAGAAGTCAAGGTTCTAAAGAAACTGAGGTGCTGCGTCAGTGAGGAAGTGTAACGGGACAATTTAATATTTGTAACGAGTTGATAACGCAAATTGGCCACCTAAAGAGTGTCAAATCTGACGTTTCGAGAATTAGCACGAAATGTCAGGGCAGAGGGCAGAGTCAGGGCAGAGTCAGAACAGAGGAACACGACTAAATTTGAACCCAGTTTCCTACACTAGTAAGGAATTTTAAGCCATCCAATTGTAACTAATCGTAGCAGTTTATAGAAACATTGATTATGACAGTCTCATTGAAACTTTGTCTTGTTGAAATCATTATTCCGATTTGTTTTAAGCCTAAATTTTACTTTCGTTTCGTTACCAGCTGCGCGGTTTATTTGGAGTCATCACCAGAAAAATCTTCTTATCAAAGGCTATGATGATATTTTCTATTTTAAATACTTCTAACTAAAGGCTATTGAATATATTCAGTTGTGAATTTTGCCATAGAGGGTTAGGGAAAATCTTCTTCTTAGGCACACGTTCTTTAAAAAGCTAGTGTTACATACTCTAATATTTCCTCTGACCAAAAACCTAATCGACACAACTCTACAGTCTCTCGAATAAGAAACTTTCCCCACTTATTCTCTGAAATTTATATTCCTATTTCGATGAGTTGGATGATTGCGAGTTGCGGAGTATTTCGAACAATGCGAGGAATATCCAAATTATTCCACCATTATTTCAATTTCTTGAGTTTTGTCCAGTTTTCGGAACACCTTACCTGTAGAGCCTTAAGATTTGAGCATCGAATCAATCCCATAATGTCTGTGCTATAAAAGAAAACAACACAATCGAAACAAAATTCAAGAACTACCTAGTTCACTTACTTCGCTCGGTCGTGTAGTCCCTTCTCGCCTAGCAAAGTGTTTTTAAGCTTAATGTATAGTTTCAAATGAAACATCATCTTAGGTATATACAATACAATACAAACTTTAGTAGCACACCCTAGGGGGGAGGGGCTTTTTTTGGTGTTAATCATCTCAAACAAAAATATATAAGATAATCAACCTAAAACTACAATAAAAGACGATAAAAGTTACGATGTGGTAAGAAGTTAGACGTCCACGTAAGAGTTTATTTCTTTATTTTCTTTTAAAAACAAAAGCAGATTCACATAACTTAAAAGTATGATACAAATCGTGTTATGGAGAGCAAAACGTAAACTGGCTAACGATGGAGCGTGTGAGTCGTTTTCGACCGAGGTAAGAATTCAACCCAATGCAACCGCAGAAAACAACACCGAAAAATTTGCAAACGCGGGAAAATACGTAATTTTCTGCAAAAGAGGGGAAAAACTATGGCCACCTGGGACATAGAAATGGAGGAATACGTACCTCGTTCCAAATGTGGGAAAGTATTTGTAACGAGATACAAAAGATATAGAGTAAAATCTGAATTTGTAATGCGTACATAAGCGGAATCCAAAAACGTAGATTGATTACTTTTTTCGCAATGCTTTAAAAATAGAAGTAAAATAATCTAATTTAGTCGGATTACGTCATTAACGAATATTTGCTCGATCTCTTTTACTGGTGAGATGCCTTTGCTTTTTAACCCTTCAAAGAGACCTAAATATTGATAGTAAATTTCTTAACTTCTTTGTTTACCACATAGGTATCTTTATTTTAGGGAATTTTGAGACGTGCCCGAAACATTCTCCAATTCTGAGTTCCGTTGGATTACCTTTGGCAAAAAGGCCCCTCCATTCATATTTACGTCGTATAACATATAATTACTTGGAAAGGCACCAATTTATTACCAAGCTCAACAAAACATGCACTCCACATTCCATTTGTTCGTTATGTTCTTAGCTTAAGACGGGGAAAACCCACAGGAAGTGAAATGTTTTAAACTAGATGGCCCAAATTATATCTCCCAATGTTTTACACCTCGTGCTCGCCTGAGTAATGTAAATTTCACAGGACGCCAAGGTATGAACTGTATATAATTTTATCTATTTTTACATACTCTTGAGCTATATATATATATATTAATATTGGCATATGCATAACTCACATTATATCTTGTTTTGTATTTTTAGTTTATCGAGTGTTTTTAACATAAGCCCTGGCTTGGAAGATTGTGCATGCACTTTCTACGTCTTCGACATTAAATATCTCATTCTATTCTATTACTTTGTTCAATTAACAAGAATAATGGAATGTTTGTTTTACATATTGCCATTTATCAATTCCACTCGTTATTTTGCTTTTTCTCACCGCGAGATATTTTTCATTTCGGGAGAAACTTCGTATGTCATTCAGCCAAAGCTTGTTGCCGTTAACAGATGTTCCTCCTTTCAAATTCAGCTCGGCAAATAGAATTCTAATTTTCAGGCTAGCTTAGATCTCTCTGTTTCTAAAAAGTATGAAGGATAGACGTGTTTTTATTGAGTCGCAATTCGACAAGATTCAATCGGAAAATGAGGTTTTAGCCCCTTCGCTCTTAAACTAAATTTAGAAGGGAATTTTACAGCGATTATTCGATATTACGGAAGTCCATTGAAATCCAGTATCACAGCTAAAGTTCTGATCGTGATTGATAATAGATGATTCGTTGCCCGTGGCAAATGTACGTAAGCGGAAGTTGGTAACCAAAGCACAAACGGAATAAACAGAAGCAATATAATTCGCATCCCTAACAAACACATCTTCTTGAGTGATCTTATAAATCTTGTTGACTCAACGGAAGCTAAGTTATCGATATCATTTGCTGGTAGCATTCCTTCACGTCTAACTGGTTCGAGAGACCTGAAACGGTTTGTATGATTTTCTTAGCTTTCGTGCCTCTTATAAGATTACATCTCTTCGCTTTCATGCCTTCATACATGTTTGAATCACTCCCTGCATTAATAATCAAATCTTAAAACATATCTCATTCGGTTACCAACATCCATCATCAAAAAGTGCATACTGCGTTCCCATTTGTTTCGGGATATGTCCATAGCACGACGTTACCAAGGGCTATAGGAAGTAAGTGGCAAATAACCGCAGCTCATAACAGAGGAAAAAGATACAAAGAGAATCGTAGTACAAAGTTCCAATGAAATTGACATGAATATTGGGATCCTTGTTTTACCTACTAGACAAATGATTCATTCTACCCTCTTTGGTCGCTGTAATATGATTCGTTGTAAACAGATATTCTTCTCTTAAAATTCAGGACTGTAATTTCCAATTGTATCCTCAAGCTTAAGCTCTCTTTTTCTTAACTGTATAATGAATAGGTGTATATTTCCAAGAGTCGCAATTCGACCAGACTTGTGAAACAGAGAACAGAGAATAGTTGCTGGGACTAAAGCTTAAATAAATCTTGTTTAGAAGAGTAAATTCTGGCTTTCCCACGGGGTCGTTAATAATATAAGAGTAATTGAGGAGACTTCCTAGTATAACTTTAGGGTTTCTTTAATTCTCCTCACAACTGATATTATACTTTGATCGGATGCTGTTGTACCTGGCTGCAGGCTTTTTGTGTTGCTGGATACCAATGCGGGCACTTATACTCTGGTTTCGATTTTCCTTTGAAACCTGCCTAAGAATTGCAGCTTTGTTAGCAACTTTCCTCTGCTAATGGCGCATATCGAAAGCAATTTCAGAACCTGCTTTGTTGTCACCGTGAAAAGGCAAGAGATCTGCGAAATATTGCTTCCTTAATAAATGAAAAGGAAATTGCAAAAAATGAGGGCGAAGCGAACGTACAAGTTATGTAGGTTTTTAAAGTTTCTGATATAACATCCTACCGCTAAAAAGTAGAAGGGAACGTAACTTGTGTAATGCTTCGCAGTAATATTCATGATATTTCCCGCTATAATTGTCGAATTAGTACAAACATACCAGAATACAGTAAGTTGGTAGAGTATATTCCTCAGTCGTACGCCAGATCTCTTTAAAGGAAAATTTTTAATCATATATACACTAGAACAGAACCGGAAACACCAACACCTTTCCTTCCCATAGGAAAAAAAAACAGAACCGGGTAATTTCTACGTATAGGAAAATATACGAATGCGCGCCTTTGATTAAGACCCCATTCACACTAGCAAAAATGTTAAATTAAACGGGATTTAGCATGATGAAATTCAGAAACGGAGAACTGAAAAACTGAACTTTCGATAATATTTAAGTTATCGCTGACTTGTAATTCATTGTGCTAAACTTGAAGTTGGCAAATGTTGATTTAAGAAGCTTCTATATTGAAAAGAATTTAAATCATGTTTAACAAAACAGTTTAAAACATAGATATTTAAGCTTTGTTGTGAATGGGGTATTAGATGCATGGGAATGAAATGATGACGCAGTAGGCGAATTACAAAATTTGACGCAAGCCTGCATCCCAAATATTCTTCCTCCTAAATAAACTCACAATCATGAGAATGAATAAACGGCTCCTCAAAAATCATTATTACCAATCCATTCATGATTCACTATTAGCAATTAAAATTTAAAGTGCTACATTAAAACCTCAAGCATCTTTTTTAATCGTTGGTTGGCAACGGCTTTAAACTCTTAGCCCCTATCCATCGGATAGTGAGGTTCTACGAGCAGGTAAATATATTAAAAAAGGGAAAATTTTCCACATGTAAAAAGTAATTTGACATAAATAAAAGGTTAAGTTGCACTTTACCAGCCTCAAAATGTGTTATTAGTCTTAAGGCGTCCATTTTTAGGACAGCTGCTCGAAGGAAACCTTTGTGAGCAAGGATCGTCGGCTATCAGAAAATTTAAAATCAATTCAGTCATGATTCAGAAAAAAAAAATTAATCATTTCACGCACACAGGAAAATGTTGATATTATGACGAGCCGCCTTACCCGGGACATTTTTATAACAAAAGACGCTTTTTGAGATGGCATGTTGCCGCTCCTACTTGTTTTGTCTAAGTGTGAGCTTGGGTCTTGAAATAAATTTATCTCATGAACTTTTCTTTACCTAGGGACATTTTTATAACGAAGGACGCTATTTAAGACGGTACGTTGCTGCTTTCATCAAGTGAGATTGTGTCTTGAACTAATTTTATCTCATGAAAAAAAATTATATAAATCAGAAATTTATACGGGAATCCTAATGACACATTTGAAAAACCGCTCTTGTCTCCCCAAACCTGGACAAAATTCGTTTAGTAACGAAGATTAATTAATTACAAAGATCTTTAAGCTGTTCTTTACATTGTCAGGCTTGATAGGTGTGGTGTCCAAACAAGCAAATTTATAACATAGCTAGTAAATTTGTCTAATCAAATTCAATTGCGTGAGCGTGCTTCATTTACTCGAGATAGCTCATCATAATTGTGCATAAGCAAAAGGGGGGATCAAGTTCAAAATACTTTATTCAAACCATGCGTTCGGTCAAAACAACCGCGTACGATCAAAACAATAATATACAATGATATTTAAACATCTTTAAGGCGCAAAAAAGTTCAGAGTCCGGCTAAACAGTTCAAGGAATTGTTCAGTTTAGTTTGTTACTTCTTTGCACCGAGTAAATCACGCAATGAGATTTTAACGCTGCCGTTAATCTTCATAAGTCTTCACAAACCTCACTTTTTCCTTGCATAGTATTGGATAAACTTACAATTCGAGAAGACGAGACTAAATTGGGTCACGCGGTTGAAATAGAAAAAAGCCAATAAATAAACGAACATATATATATGTATGTTATTTGCCGGCTGGGAGCTCCGTATGGTGAAAAACTGTGACCGAGGTCTCGAAAATATTGCCCGAGGCCGTAGACCGAAGGCAGCTTTTTCGAGACCGAGGTCACAGTTTTTCATCATACGGACCGACCCTTAGCCGGTAAATAACATATTTATTGTTTTTAAACTTAACGAAATTCTTTCCGAAAGAACCCGAATGATTTATGGCCGTAAATACGGCAAGATCTTCTATAAACTGAACAATTTTTGAGTGAGTAAATGGTAGTTGAAATAGAGGTAATGCAAATTTAAGAGAGAGCCTCAGCGAAACATTTTCATTTCCGTAACGATAAAGGTGATTTAAAAGGTTTCCAAACAAACTTTGAAACATTATTTTTACAAGTATCTGTCACAATCTGACACCTGTCAATTAGAGAGCGCGCAAGAAAAAAAAAGCGTAGGAACATTTGAAAACCAACAGAACTAGTTTGGCAAGGACTGTCACGACAATGTTTTCTTAAAAATCAGTCAATGATCTAACGGAAAGTATTATTCACTCTCATCGACCATTCATTCATGTACGAAGATTTACCTCTGTTCATTAAGTAAACGGCGAGGAAAGTAATTGTGAGTAAATTCACTTTTTTTATTTTGAAGTTGTGAGAGTTTGCTCGTTTTGCTGTAATGGCGTGTTAACTCTGGTCTTTCCTTCACAAAAACTAAATTCGAACGGCACACTCCAACGAGACACAAGGGAATTTAACGCGGCCTTTCCTCAAAAAATTCCTTCAATTTCTGTTGTGCAATTTACGGTACAAATGTCCAAATTGAACGGAATTGGAAAGACTCACCGGGAGCGTATATTTGTTGTAGAACTTAAATTAAAACTTCGCTTGCTCTTTCACTATGAACAAATTGCTCGAGAATTCAGATATTGAGTGAATGAAAGTTCCATCGTTCAGTTTAACTGTAACCAAATACCTTACGTTTCAACTTTCTGGGCACTTTTTGTGAACGATTAAAATTAATTGCAGACGGGTTTTAGGCCGCTTGTCAACCAACGTAATGACACAAATTCATTCTGAAACCAATATTTTTCTGTCAACCAAAGTGATTTGATAGAGAGAAAAGAGAGGATTCATAAGTTATTTATCGGCTTGAGGTAGTGACCGACGTGTTTGCTTAAAAATACTGCCCGCCGGAAAACGAGGTGTATTTATGAAAAATGACAACGAAAGTTGGGATGTACTCGGCGACTCACGAAAGCGTTACCTTGGCCCGTGGGCAGAGATAGGAAAATACTGACCGGGTAAAGAACCAATCAGATTGCAAGATTCGTGCCCTCTAAAAAAACAATAAAAATGAATATCTAGATAAATGATCAGAAGTATATTCACAAACTCTGAGAGCGAATTATTAAAGACGCGGATGACGTAATTGGGGAAAGGGAAACAACCATTATTTTCACCTTGTTAATGTTCATCTCTGTTCATTTATTTGTTTATTCATTTACTCAATTATTTGCTCTTTAATTCCTTTTATTTTCAGAAGGTGCTATGTTAAACTCAGAGCTACCAAGTCGAAGCTTACCTGTTGTCATAACTGAGGCAAGTGTTTGTATTGCATTGTGCATCATAAGCGTCATTGGAAACAGTCTGGTTTGTATGGCAACATGCAGAAACTCAAACCTGCGATCAACCACCAACCTGTATATCATTGCTTTAGCTGTCAGCGATCTGCTGTGTGGAATAGTACAGATGCCGTTAACTTCTGCCACGCTGATCATCGGAAGATGGGTCTTTGGCGACGCCCTATGCCAATTTGAAGGCTTTGTTTCCGTATTTACCTATTATGTTACCCCAGCAACCCTTGGTTTGACAGCGTTTAACCGTTACATGAAAATTGTAAAGACAAGCCATTACAAGAAGATTTTTTCGCCCCGCAGATCTAAGATATGGTTGAGTTTCTTGTGGCTTTCCTTTGCACTTTACCTGCTGATTGTCCGTGTCACAAATTGGGTTAAAATCGATTTTATTCAAGGCTACGCACAGTGCTCCTTTTATTACCCAAGCAGTGAAAGTCAAATCTTTCATTATTGCATCACTATTGGATTGCTTTTTGTCTTACCGTTGTGTGTCGGCATTTTCAGTTATTATAAGATATTTCTGAAAACCCATGAGCATCAACAGAATGTGGTGCCATCGCTACGGAACTGTACTGCCAATACTGCAGTAAGCAACACAGTGAAAGAAATAAAGCTTACTCGAATGTTGATCCTTGTGGCAGCGGGATTTTTGTGTTGCTGGATACCAATGTGGGCACTTGTCCTCTGGTTTCGTTTTTCCCCTGAGACCAGCTCAAGAATTACAGCATTGCTTGTCACTTTTTTATTTTATTTGAGTGCTTCAATCAATCCTATTATTTACGCTTTCACAAATGGCGAGTTCCAAAGGGAATTTCGCAAACTGCTCTGTTGCCGCCGTGAAAGGTCAAGAATTGTGCTAAAGAAAGCTGCTGCGTTTACTGGTAACGACCTCGTCGAACGAGAGGAACAAGAAGCAAACTTTTAAGTCCAATGAATTTGTGTTAATGAAACATCCTCTTTTGAAAAGAGGAAGGAAAAGTTATTCCTTTTTTTTTTTCTAATTTAGTTACTGTTTGTCAAAGCAAGCTTCTTAGGTGTCGAAAGCTGTGTTGCTCGCACCAATCAATTATAAATTATTTATGTGATGTCTCCTTGCCAAATGCAGAGAGAATGACATCAGTTCACTTTTTAATTTTGGATGAGTTGCGAGTACAAATTGAATAGATTTTACCATTCCTGCGATGAAATTGTGAGGAACCTAATTGGAATACCAAATTGAATGATCTGATGGCAAGCAAAGATCGTTCCTTTTGCTTCTTCGGAATTTTCTATTTAAACGTCAAAGCTTTTGTCATAATTGGTTAGATAAATTTAATTAGAAGTGAATTTTATTCGACTTTCTGTTTGTAAACAGCCAGCCACTAAAGCAGAATAACTTCCCCTGAGTTTCTCTTTCTGATGCCTGTGATGTAATCAGCAAATTACTTGCGATACTCGAACATAAGATTTTTTCTAAACTCATATTAAATTAGCACATAATGCTTTTAGTTGATTGGAGGTGACGCTCTGTCGTTTATGAAAAACTACGAGATGACCAGAAAAGCGGAGAGAGGTATGAAAAATAACTTATATTGCGAACTTAAAGTGATGATATGTGCAAAGCAACGTTTTTCTGGGAGGAAATAAATAGAATTTGAAAAAGGAGCCAGCAAAGGATAAAACTTGGCGCCTACAGCTGATAACAATATTAATGACGTAACAGTGATAAGAAATAGCTCCAACGATACCTGCAAGACTTTCTACGTCGACGAAACAGTTCCTGAGTGTATTTTAAGATGGAAAACATGTTAGAGGGAGATTTTATTCGTCAAATGTCAAATATAACTGCTTAGGACCCCTGTAGATGGCCTGAAGGTTTCGTGCGCCCTCCCCATTTTTTGTCCGTTTTTCAAGGTTAGGCATATTTACTTTACATCATAGTGTTGCCCTTTGTCTTTTGATTTTTTCTTGTCGTTGTCGTTGTTGTTGTTGTTGTTGTTTTTTTTTTGTCAAATTTCGAATTTTTTGTTAATTTTTTGTTAATTTTTAATATCATTTGCATCTATTTTTCTTATTTTAAAAAAGTGAAGAAATGAGTGCGCCCACTGCAAGACATTATTTCTCCAAACTGATGTAAGGGTTAGAGCTGAAATTTTATGGGGATTTAGAATAAAGTTGTACATCTGCGCAATGTAAAATACTTCTCTTAACCTTATATTTTGTGCAAGATATTCTTATCTATATTTCGGTGCGCTCTCCCTACTTAGCTTATTATTCGAAAGTCATGTTTCAGCGTTTTTTTTTTTTTGTTTTTTTTTTTTTTTGTCGATTCAACGAAAAGGATTGTAATAATAAAATTCTTACTGGCGCAAAGTTAAGCTTTTGGGCTTTATTGGGATGTAATTTTTATTTAGTCTGGTTAAGGTTGTAAAAGAATGAAGAGTCACATACCTTTACAACTTTTTATGGAAATTTGGTCTCACTTTTGCCCTTAATTTCTCAAAGGTGCACGCTCCTTGAAAGTTTCTAATGATATTGACCAATGTATCTTATCAATGGTGCCTAGTTTGAATAAACTGATATAAAGTTAAATTTTAATGTAATCATATACACACCGTATCAGAACCGAAACCACCAACACCCATCCTTCCCATAGGAAAAAAAAAACCAGAACCTGGTAATTTCTACGAATAAGAAAATATACGAATGCACGCCTTTTATTAAGACTCCATTCACACCAGCAAAAAATGTTTAATTTGAACGGGATTTAGCATGGTGAAATTCAGACACGGAGAACTGAAAAACTGAACTTTCAAAAGTATTTAAGTAATCGCTGACTTGTAATTTCATTGTGCTAAACTTGAAGTCGACAGATGTTGGTTTAACATTCTTCTATGAAGAAAAAAATTTAAATCGTGTTTATGAAAACTGCTTAAAACATTTTTAAGCTTTGTTGTGAATGGGGTATTAGTTGCATGGGAAGGATACGATGAAGCAGTAGGCGAATTAAAAAGTTTGACGGAAACCTGCATCCCAAATATGCTCCCTCCTAAATAAACTCACAATCACGAGAATGAATAAACGGCTCCTCAAAAATCATGATCACTAATCTATTCATGATTCCCTGATAGCAATTAAAATTTCAAGTGTTATGTTAGAACATCAAGCATCTTTTTTAATAGCTGAGTGGCCATGCCTTGGAACTCTTGGCCCCTATCCATCGGATAGTGAGGCTCTATGAGTAGGTAAATATACTTACAGGGAGAATTTCCATATGTAATAAGTAATTTAACATAAATAAAAGAATTATTTGCACTTTACCAGCCTCAAAATGTGTTATCAAGGCGTCCATTTTTAAGTCAGCTATACGGATTATACTTTGGATTTTACTACTAAAAAACTTGTTAAGACTTCGGTGGTAATTTAAGCTAAACATGGAAACAAGATCGTTTAAAACGTAGCGAAATGTTTTCCTGAAACAAAATTATCAACGCACTGAAGCGTAGCAGAGAGAATGTTAAACCTTTCACAACATTTAAACCATTGGGTTGAAAATGTTCAAGAAGCTAGAGTTGCTCTCGGTTACGCCTCGAGCAACTCATACGCATCTTTCGTGCTCTCCAAACTTCCCGCGTGCTTCATATCTCGATGAAGGCACGCTGACGTATGAACCAATTGTTATTTTTCACAAGTATGCCACTCCTTGACAGCTATGCTACAATAGGGTTAAAGAAAACTTGTTTCACTTCACGTGTTCGTGAAAGACAAGCCGACAAAAACATAAACTGAACTACAGCAATGAGCAGAGATGAGAAAATAAGCCACGCTCTTCGATGAATCGGAATTTTCTGCTCTGACTCGAAAAAGAAAAGGAAATCTTTTTTGTGGTTATTCCCGCGCACGCTAGCCTATCGCGTCCTATTTACGTAAAAACAAACTTTTCGAAATATTCAAAAGTTATTCGTGGTCATATGATAAAATGCTTCTTGGCTGAGTCAAGTCATACATAATCCCAATTTACACATGTGAAGTTACCGCTTTTCCCAGGTTAGAAATCTTTGTTAAACACCACAGTTTATATGATAGTTTGCATTTATCAGTCCGACCAGCTGAATTTTCACAACTTCAGTGTTTCTCTTGCAAAATGACAGTTTTCTCAAGAGCTTGAGGGCTATGCCGAAAAATAGGCAATTCATTCTTTGCTAATACCTCGCCTTTCAACTTACCGCCTACTACAACTTACAGGTAACAATAGGCCAGATATGTAAATAATAAAAATGCTAATGAAAATTCGCAATCAAGCTTATGCAAGTAAAGAGTAATTTTCTGGGTTATCTTTCAATGAAAAAGAAAAAGTATTTCGAAAACGGCAAACTTATATGCACTTCGGCAGAATAAAAAACTACTTATTTTTTTTCTTGAAATCATAGTCAAACATACAGATGTTTCAGTCTTTATTGCATTTGTTTAGGCTTTCGTTCAGCAATTGTGTGTCTTGCAGACGTCACTATGAGGAAGTTAAAAATACATCAAACGCTCTTGGCCCTTCCGCTGTTACCTTAAAAATGGGCAGAGGCATGGAAAGGCCTTTCTTACGCTGAAAGTTTATAGAAAATGAACAGAAATTGTGGTATTTAAAAGGAAAAAGGCCTTTTGCACTAACAAGAACCTCAATTTGGATAAGGTAATCGTGAACTTTGGAGACAAAGTATGAATTAGCTACTTCAATACCGTTTTGGGGAAATTATCCTGTGGAACTAAGGTTAGTTACAGATAATATCTCTAGTAACCCATTTTTCGATTTTTAAACCTGATTTTAACTCTAAAAAAAAAAAAGCCACACTCTCTGCACTGTGACGGGTAAAGACTGGTAGAAAGACAATAATTCCAACCTTACAAGTTTGACCGCGTTGAGCTATTATAAGTACTGTCCAATATTCTTCGGTGATGTGACTTGTTTTCATCGAATCTCAACGTAAGGTACAGCTTTCGCTAGGTCTAACTATAATCATCAATGAATGCTTAAACTGGAAAAAAACTTTTGCTTGGATCGCAGACAGTACACATAATTGTGAATGAAAGCGATCTTCGCAGTAATGAACACTGCTTAAGTAGTACTGAAAAGAAGGCCTGAAAAAAATTCAGGCCTGTACGGGATTTGAACCCATTACCTCTGCGATACCGTTGCAGTGCTCTACCAACTGAACTAACAAGCCAACTGGGAGCTGGTCAATGTGTTGGTCCCAAATAAACCCGTGAAATGGTGAATAAACGGTTGTGTTACTATATGGAAGTCATATATTTGAACTTATTTTCACTACTACTTAAGTAGTGTTCATTACTGCGAAGATCGCTTTCATTCACTTCTTTAACCGCAGTTCAAATATATGACTGAGTAAAGTAGTGAAACCCCACATGTACATTTATTTATCAATTGCTCTCGCCATCTTTGCGGAGAGTCATTAAGCAACATATGCACCGCACTTTCTATCGTTTTACCAAAATAATAACCAACTTAAAATGTTTGGAGAACCGTGCTACTGGTAAGTTTGTGAATCACTCGCCTTTTGTGATTAACAACTTTTGGAGTGTTTTCCCAACGTTCCGAGAGGGGTATTATGCTGGTAAACCGACAGAAAGTGTTTTTTTTGCTTTTATAAAATAAACTTAAAACAAAACATATGGTGTTTCAAATTTCTTTGGGTTACCGATGCAATAAACGATAGGTTTTTGACCAATCTCGTTTATTTATAAAGCCTGTTAACACAACAGTCTGGGAAATGT
This sequence comes from Pocillopora damicornis, assembly GCF_964200805.1. Taxonomy (NCBI): domain Eukaryota; kingdom Metazoa; phylum Cnidaria; class Anthozoa; order Scleractinia; family Pocilloporidae; genus Pocillopora; species Pocillopora damicornis. The sequence goes on along the minus strand of NC_142672.1, from coordinate 30,094,584 downwards.
TGAAATAAAAAGTGTTGGATGAACAAATGTTTTCAGGCCTTAGGTAAAAACAGTAATCCATTAGTAGTTGTGTCTTTCAGACCTATTGCAAACAGCTTTCCCCCTCACCTGCAGCTCTCACTTTTTTTATGTAAGAAAAGAATAAAAAGGGCGTCGATTTTGTACGTATTGGAAAAGAGAAGTATAAAGCAACCTATAAAGGAGCCTAATTTTCTAAAGAAACTGGGGTGCTGCGACGGCGGGGAAAAGCTGACGTTTAACCGGCTTTAGGGACATCTCTCTCGATTCTGTGTATGAACGCTGGAAGTTACATAGACACTCTATGAAAACAGTTTTAAGTAAGGGAGGATACGACGACTATTCAATAAAAAGATTGCTTTTAATTTTAAACTGATCAATAAAACCTTCATTTATCCATGATTCTATCTGTTCACACTGAATTCAGGGTAGACTGAAAACGCAAAAGAGTTTCAGAAATAGAATGACATATCTTGACACTTCCCTTAATGATGCCCCAACCGAAGGCAATAAATGATGACCGTTTTGTGCATAATCCAACACGTTATTTTTCTTAAGTCAACTTTATTAAGACGTTGTCAAAATATCTTTTTGAGCCCATATGCACTGTTAAAGATTTGTTAAGAGAAAGGATAATTTTCAAAATTTAGCTTGAAAGCTTGCATGGACAGCCTAAGTTTTCGATCGATTTCAATTCAAGCGAAACGTTGAATTACTAAAATAATTTGTCTAGGCGACAAAAGTTTGAAGGATGCCCTATAAATGTTCGTCAATTTTAAACTTGAATTATATATGCAAATTAAAGTCCTCTGTAACAGGAAAATCATGAGGATACGGAAAAAATATAAAAGTAATATGAATTGGCGCCTTCAGCTGATATGTTCGATCCAAGCTTCACGAGAAGTAAATGTGGAAACAAACTAGTGGAACTTTTCGGCAGACTGGTGTTAACGACAATAATAACAATGATAATATTAACAATGATGAAGAAAACGATGATTATGATTGTAATCATAAAATAGCAAAACAGGAACAAAGAAACAGAGAAAACAGGTTTGACGGCTTACGTTTATCTTCAAACGTTCGCTTTTCATCAATACTGTTTATAATTTGAATAAACTGTAAGTAGTTACTTGCGCCTACATCAACAAAATACTCATTACATGTACATAGTATATGGATAGCTTGTATCTGTGGGCGATTAAAAAAAAAGGATCCGTTGGTTGCAAAGGGAGACAATACAACTGTACAAGTTTAAAACTCGAACGGAAATATTAAATATGTTTATTTTTTCCGTTGGGCAATACCTTGCGGTTTGGACATACAGAAGAATTGGAAACGCATGCTAAATTACACAGCTGTATTTTACCTACAAAGTGAAAAAGAAAAAAACAGAAAAAAAAGGTAGTATAAGATTCTCTAGCAATACAGTCACTCGATCAGGAACGATTATTTAGCTTCTAGAAATGCGTAAGCATTACGAGTTACCAGTATGACGTTTTATATTCAGTGTGTTCTTCACTTGTTGTTAGGGTTGAAATATGATGGTAGTATTCAAAGCAATTACATGTTAAGGAAGTAATGTGATTGTAACGCTACCATTAATCTTCACACGTATTCATAAACCTCACTATTCCCTTGCTTGGTATTGGATAAACTTACAATTCAAGAAGACGAGACTAAGATGGGTCACACGATTAAAAGACAAAAAGCCACTAAATAAACGCGTATATAAATAATAACTAGATAGATGATTGCAAGTAGATTTCGACAGTTCACAAACCCTGAGAGCGAATTAAAGGTGCGGGTGATGTAGTTTGCCGGGAAATGGGAAAAGCCAATATTTTCATTTTGTCAATCATCATCTCTGTTCATTTATTTGTTTATTCATTTACTCAACTATTTGCTTTTTAATTTCTTCTATTTTCAGTGCTATGTTAAGCTTAGAGCTATAAAGTCGAAGCTTATCTGCTGTCATAACTGAGGCAATTGCATGCGTTTCATTGAACATCACAAGCATCATTGGAAACAGTCTGGTTTGTATAGCAGCATACAGAAACACAAACCTGCGATCAACCACCAACCTGTATATCATTGCTTTCGCGGTCCACGATCTGCTGTGTGGAACAGTAGAGATGACTTTGGCTTCTGCAAAGCTAATCATCGGAAGATGGGTCTTTGACGACGCTTTATGCCAATTTCAAGGCTTTGTTAATATGTTCACCTCTCACGTTACCCCAGCAACACTTGGTTTGACAGCAATTAACCGCTGCGTGAAAATTGTAAAGACAAGCCATTACTAGAGGATTTTTTCGCCCCGCAGATCTAAGATATGGTTGAGTTTCTTGTGGCTTTCCTTTGCACTTTACTTGCTGATTGTCCGTGTCACAAATTGGGTTAAAATCGATTTTATTCAAGGCTACGCAGGGTGCTCCTTTGATTACCCAAGCAGTGAAAGTCAAATCTTTCATTATTGCATCACTATTGGATTACTTTTTGTCTTACCGTTGTGTGTCGGCATTGTCACTTATTATAGGATATTCCTGAAAACCCATGAGAATGTAGTGTCATCGTTACGGAACTGTATTGACAATAATGCAGTAAGCAACACAGTGAAAGAAATAAAGCTTACTCGAATGTTACTCCTTATGGCAGCGGGATTTTTGTGTTTCTGGATACCAATGTGGGCACTTGTCCTCTGGTTTCGCTTTTCCCCTGAAACCAGCTCAAGAATTACAGCAATGCTTGCCATGTTTTTCTTTTATCTGAGTGCTGCAATCAGTCCCATTATTTACGCCTTTACAAATGGTGAGTTCCGCAGGGAGTTTCGCAAACTGCTCTGTTGCCGCCGTGAAAGGTCAAGAATTGTGCCAAAGAAAGCTACTGCGTTTACTACCAACGATCTCGTCGAACGAGAGGAACAAGAAGCAAACTTGTAAGTCTAGTGAATTTGTGTTAGTAAGACATCCTCTTTTAAAAACAGGACGGAAAAGTTATTCCATTCTTTTTCATCTTTTTTATTACGGTTGCTTTTTTTTAATTGCTGTTTCTTGCTGTTGGTCGGTTTTGTTTTGTTTTCTACTATGCTTGAGCTCAGATTTATCAGAGAGGCAGACACGAGGGAAACCAGTTGGATAATTTATTGACGCCTTAAAAAAGAAAAAGTGGTAAGAGAGTGGGACAGAGTGGGACAGAGAGAGAGAGAGAGAGAGAGAGAGAGAGAGAGAGAGAGAGAGAGAGAGAGAGAGAGAGAGAGAGAAATATCGCAGAAGGCGCCTTTTTGAAATTTCAAACAAACCTGAATAAAAAAATCAAATTACTGGCCTCGACTTGAGTAGTTTCTTTTGAGGTGCTAACTTAGTTATTTTTTTGCCATAGAAAGCTTCTTAGATGTCGAAGGCGGTGTTGCTCGCATCAATCAGACCCTGCTGTCTAATATTATAAACTATTTATGGTGACTTCTCCTTGCCTAGTGCTGAACACGAGAAGACGACATCAGTTCACTTCTAAATTGTGGAAGGGTTGTGAGTAAGAACTGGATAGATTTTGCTATGCGTGAGCTGAAAATACAATGAATTGCAATTGAATTTGAATACCAGATTGAATAATCTAATGGCAAGCACGATGATAAAATCGTTCAGTATAACCTTTTGCTTCTTCAGAATTTTTCTATCTATAATGTCAAAGCTTTTTCAGATCCAAGGGCTTGATGATTAAATGGAAAACAAATTAATTTTATTCGACTTTCCGTTTGTTAACAGCCAGCTTCTAAAGCAGAATAACTTTCCCCTGAGTTTCTCTTTTTGATGCCTGTGATGTAATCAGCAACTTATTCGTTATCATCGAACATAGATTTTTTCTAAACTCATAACAAATTGGCACAAAATGCTTTTAGTTGATTAGAGGTGACACCCAGTCATTTATGAAAAACTACAAGAGGACCAGAAAAACCCCAGTTCGCAAAGAAAAAAAATGAAAGTTGCGGTTGAAAGAGTGCAATAACCTTTGGAGATATTTCACCCAACCATTTCCATGAATAATTTTCCATATGCGCGCTTTCATTTGCAACCATGATTACAGCATAATTAATAGCCGCCTACTAAGAACGTTATAGGATATTTCGGAATCAGTTTCAGAAGTCTTTTACACTTAACAAAGAATCAAGAGAACGGAATTGATGCTCTCTGGGGTGATTGCTTTTTTTTTCTTTTACTGAGGCACTCCTACCACTCATCTGTCATGGATAAGTGTAAATACATTTTGTAAACGCTTTCAGTGGAACATGGGACGCTGAGATAAACCAAAGGTTAAAACATTTTCGTCGGAAAACGTCCTTCAAAGACTTCAGATGCCGGCTGTTAGAGCTCCAAGTTCTCTGCCCTTAAAGATGTATGCGGTAAAAATACATATAGGAATAACTGTTATTCAAATCAAGTCCTCAACAATATCTTGTTTGCCAGACTTTAAAATTCCCTTTTACTTCTAGAAAGACACAAACTTATATGGACTGAAATACAGACTTTCTTAACACAAATCAATATCAGTTTGATGTAGACAAGTTGATTCGCCTGGTTCAAAGCTCTGCAGCCAGATTATAAATTTACGAATGAAATGCTCTCCTAACATCGACATAGGCAAATTTGAGCATAGACAACGTTGAAGTAGGAAAAAGGATACGAGCTTTGACTAAGCGACATTCCCTAAAGAGAGGTATAAAAAAAAACTTATATTTAGAGCTTTAAAGTTATGATATGTGGTGAAAATAAATAGAATTTGAAAAAAGAAGCCAGCAAAGAGTTAAAAATTAGCGCCTGACAATATCAATGACGTAACAGTGCTAATAATAGCTCGCAACGATACCTGCAAGACTTTCTACGTCGACAAAATAGTTCCCGAGTAGATTTTGACATGGAAAACAGGTTAGAGGGAAATTTCGTTCGTCAAACGTCAAACATAATTGCTTAGGACTCCTGTAGATGGCCTAAAGGTTTGGTTTTTTAAGGTTAGGCACATTTACTTTATATCATAGTGTTGCCTTGTCTTTGTGATTGCGATGGTGTGTTTTTCGTTTTTGTTGTTGTTGTTGTTAGTTTTTTTTTTTTTTTTTTTGATTTATTTATTAATTTATTTTTTTATTTTTGCATATCGTTTGCATACATTTTTCATATTTTAAAAAAAAGGGTGAAATGAGTGCGCCCACTTTAAGACATTATTTCTCCGGACTGGTATAAGGGTTAGGGGTGAAATTTTTATGGGGATCTAAAATAAGAGTTGGCAAGATTTGTGCAATGTAAAGTAGTTCTCTTAACCTCATATTTTGTGCGAGATATCAGTTTTTGATATTTCGGTGCGCTCTCCCTTCTTAACTTATTATTCGAAAGTCATGTTTAAGCGGTTTTTTTGTCGATTTAACGAAAAGGATTGCAATGAAAACCACATTGGCGCAAAGTTAAGTTATTGGGCTTTATTTAAGTGTGATTTTTATTTAGTTTCTAAGGTGGTAAAAGAATAAAGAGTCACATATCTTAACAATGAAATTAAGAGATCCTCACAGCTAAGAACACTACTAAAACGAGTAGTTGTAAATAGGACCTGAAAAAAATTCAGGCCCGTACGGGAATTGAACCCATGACCTCTGCGATACCAGTGCAGCGCTCTACCAATTGAGCTAACAAGCCAACTGGAAGCTGATGAATGAATTGGGCCCAAATAAACATCCAAGTTAATGATGATTTTAGATATATGAATTTTCATATATCTAAATATATATACTACTGAAACGAGTAATGGTAAATAGGACCTGAAAAAAAAAAATTCAGGCCCGTACGGGAACATGACCTCTGCGATACCGGTGCAGCGCTCTACCAATTGAGCTCTACCAATTGAGTTAACAAGCCAACTGGGAGCTGGTCAAAATTTAGATATATGAATATATATATATATATATATATATATATATATATATATATATATATATATATATATATATATATCATATATACTCGTTTCAGTAGTGTTCTTAGCTGCGAGGATCTCTTAATTTCATCTCTCCACCGCAGTGCAAATATATGAATTTTCATATATCCAAAATCATCATTCACTTGGATGTTTATTTGGACCCAATTCATTGACCAGCTCCCAGTTGGCTTGTTAGCTCAATTGGTAGAGCGCTGCACCGGTATCGCAGAGGTCATGGGTTCAATTCCCGTACGGGCCTGAATTTTTTTCATTTCATCTCTCCACCGCAGTGCAAATATATGAATTTTTATATATCTAAAGTCATCATATCTTAACAACTTTTTATTGAAATTTGGTCTAGCTTTTGCTATTAATTTCTAAGAGGTGCATTCTCCATTTACCTTGAAAGTGTCTACTGATATTGACGAATGTATTGACTAAACAGCCGTGTAAATTGTGCCTAGTTTTAATAGATTGACATAAAGTTAAATGTGGTTAAAAAGGAAGCTTTGGTTCCCTGATCCCCCCCTTGTCGTATCAAATGACAAGAATGTTATCCTGAGATCTGAGAGAATTCGTGGGGCACTCCCCGGAGGTTGGCTACTCCAGCTCGTGTTTGATCCCTGACAAAACTCTTCGACCTTCTGGGGGTATCATCGAGTAACCAGCTCGACTCATTTTTGCTAGGATGTTTACATCTATACAGCGGTTTAATAATTAAAGTTTTAAAATATTTACAATTCTATGTACAGCAGTATTTGCAATAAATAAAAGATGTAATTGAGCGGTTTATAAGACAATTCTATCTACGTTGAGGGTTGCAGAAGTCAGAATTTATTTGAAGGCCTGCCTCCTTCAGAAAAAGTTTTTAACTTTTTAATAGCACCTGACCTCTCTCTCCTGGGCCAGGATGTGTTTTAACACCCGAAACAAAAAGCATTGTCCATCGTCCTTAACGAACGAGTGGTCCTCTTCTTCCTGGTCAGAGTGAGGCCTGATGTTACTGGTGTAGATTGACATCCACCTGTGCAGTGTCTTATCTGCCGGACCTTGGTGGTTCGTTGTCTTGTGATGGTCGACAAGCAACGTCCACATCTTTGTGGCCCTAAGGGAAACTGCCTGGTCGAAACGCTGCACAAGCGCGTTCTCCAGTGGCCCAGGTCGAGATGCAGCTGTCCCTTCTGCAGATGGTGTCTATGTCCACTGCTTGGACAAACTAAAATGTTCTGCGTACTTAAATTTCATAGACAACCTTGACCAATTGGCAGAAGTTATATCAAATTACTCTAAATTTAAATTGTTTCCTTAACGTTCAAACAACCATTGGACTTAATGAGACCAAAATCCGTCGCATTCTGTTAGTGTGAGAGAGATTCGTTGGAAGTACATTTTTCGAGCTAGTTTTAGCCTTACACCTCAGTGATTTGATGTGGGGCTCTAATAACCCGAGGATTAGCCGGGAACCCGAACTACTTTGGATTCTTGAATAACTCATTGACCCTCACAAACTGTGAAAGTTTGAAAGAAATCGGTGAGATGGCATGTATCACGCCTGCCTGGTCCTCACGTGGACAGTTTCTTAATCCATTAATTCACCTATATGTTTACTTATTAGTTGTTTTTGTTGGTTTTGTTTTGTGTAATCAGTTGGTAAATGTCAGACCTAGAGCTACCAATACGAAGCTTAGCTGCTGTCATAACTGAAGCAAGTGTATGTGTTGCTTTGAGCGTCAAAAGCATCATTGGAAACCGTCTGGTTTGTATAGTAGCATACAGAAACACAAAACTGCAATCAACTACCAACCTCTACATCATTGCTTTAGCAGTCAGCGATCTACTATGTGAAACAGTGGCAATGCCGTTAGCCTTTGTAACACTGATTATTGGAAGGTGGAACTTAATCGATTTCGTATGCCAAATTCAAAGTTTTGTTGGTATACTCACGACTGACGTGACTCCGGCAACTGATGGTTTAATCGCGTTCAACCGATATGTAAAAATTGTGAAGACCAACCACTACAAGAAGATTTTTTCGCCCCGCAGATCTAAGATATGGTTGAGTTGCTTGTGGCTTTCCCTTGTAATTTACCTGTTTATTGCCCAAGTCACAAATTCGGCAAACATTTATCCGAAGTTATGTAACGTGCTCCTTTACTTACCCAAGTAGAGAGAATCAAATCGTTCATTATTGTATCGCTGTCGGATTGCTTCTTGTTTTACCATAAAGTATCGCTATTTTAGTTATTAAAGATATTTCTCAAATGAAGCCAATGAGCATGAACACAATGTAAGGACTGAAAATGGTTCAGTAACCAACTCAATGAAAGAAATAAACATTAATCGGGTGCTGTCGTACGTGGCCGCAGGCTTTTTTTGTTGCTGGATACCAATGTGGGCACTTAAATTCTGGTTTCGATTTTCCTTTGAAACCTGTCCAAGAATTGCAGCTTTGTTAACAACTTTCCTCTACTATTGGCGCATTTCGAAAGCAATTTCAGAACCTGCTTTGTTGTCACCTTGAAAAGGCAAGAGATCTGCGAAATGTAGCTGCCTTAATTAATGAAAAGGAAATTGCAAAGCATGAGGGCGAAGCGAACGTACAAGTCTTGTAGATTTTCAAAGTTTCTGATATAACATCCTACTGCTAAAAGTAGAAGGGAACGTAACTTATGTAATATTTCGTAGAAATGTTCATGATATTTCCCGCTATAATTGTCGAATTAGTACAAACATATCAGAATACAATACGTTGGTAGAGCATATTCCTCAGTCGTGTGCCAGATCTCTTTAAAGAAAAATTTTTAATCATATATACACTGTAACAGAACCAAAACCACCAACACCTTCCTTCCCATAGGAAAAAAAGACAGAACCAGGTAATTTCTATGTATAGGAAAATATACGAATGCGCGCCTTTGATTAAGACCCCATTCACACCGGCAAAATGTTTAATTCATTGGGATTTAGCATGATGAAATTCAGAAACGGAGAACTGAAAAACTGAACTTTCAATAATGTCTAATTTATCGCTGACTTGTAATTCATTGTGCGAAACTTGAAGTCGGCAGATGTTGATTTAAGAAGCTTCTATAAAGAAAAGAATTTGAATCATGTTTAACAAAACAGTTTAAAACATATATAATTAAGCTTTCTTATGAATGGGGTATTAGATGCATGGGAATGAAATGATGACGCAGTAGGCGAATTACAAAATTTGACGCAAACCTGCATCCCAAATATTCTTCCTCCTAAATAAACTCATAATCATCAGAATGAATAAACGGCTCTTTAAAAAATCATTATTACTAATCTATTCATGATTTCCTGTTAGCAATTAAAATATAAAGTGTTACATGAAAACCTCGAGCATCTTTTTTAATCTTTGGGTGGCAACGGCTTCAAACTCTTAGCCCCTATCCATCGGATAGTGAGTTTCTTCGAGCAGGTAAATATACTAAAAATGAGAAAGATTTCCATATTTAATAAGTAATTTGACATAAATAAAAGATTAAGTTGCACTTTACTAGCCTCAAAATGTGTTATTAGTCCTAAGGTGTCCATTTTTAAGATAGCTACGCGAAGGAAACCTTTGTGAGTCCCTCAAGGATCGTCGGCTATCAGAAAGTTCAATCTCAATTCAGTTATGATTCAGAAAAAAAAAAATTAATCCTTTCACACACACAGGAAAATGTTGACATTATGACGAGCCGCCTTACCTGGGACATTTTTATAACAAAGGACGCTATTTGAGACGGCATGTTCCCGCTTCTACTTATTTTGTCTAAGTGTGAGCTTGGGGCTTGAAATAAATTTATCTCATGAACTTTTCTTTACCTAGAGACATTTTTATTACGAAGGACGCTATTTAAGACGGTACGTTGCTGCTCCTATCGAGTGGGATTGTGTCTTGAACCAAATTTATCCCATGAAAAAAATTATGTAAATTAGAAATTTATCCGGGAATCCTAATGACACAATTGTAAAACCGCCCTTGTCTCCCCAAACCTGGACAAAATTCGTTTAGTAACGAAGATTAATTGATTACAAAGATCTTTAAGCTGTTCTTTTCATTGTCAGGCTTGATAGGTGTGGTGTTCAAGCAAGCAAATGTATAACATAGCTAGTAAATTTGTCCAATCAAATTCAATTGCGTGAGCGTGCTTTATTTTCCCATTGTTAGACAAATTTACGCGCTATGTTATAATCTTTTTTTGTGGTTATTCCCGCGCACGCCACCCTATCGCGTCCTAATAAATAAAAACATACTTTTCGAAATATTCAAAAGGTATTCATGGTCATATGATAAAATGCTTATTGACTGAGTCAAGTCATACAGAATCCCAATTTACACATATGAAGTTGCCGCTTTTTGCGGTTAGAAATCTTGGTTAAACACCGCAGTTTATATGACCGTTTGTATTTATCAGTCGGACCAGCTGAATTTTCACAACTTCAGTGTTTTTCTAGCAAAATAATAGTTTTCTCAAGAGCTTTGGGCTATGCCGAATAATAGACAATTCATTCTTTTTAATAACTCGCCTTTCAACTTACCACCTGCTACAAGTCACACGTGACAATAGGCCAGATATGTAACTAATAAAAATGCTGATAAAAATTCGCAATCAAGCTCACGCAAGTATAGATTAATTTTCTTGGGTTACCTTCAATGAAAAAGACGAAGTATTTCGAAAACGGCAAACTTATATGCACTTCGGCAGAATAAAAAACTACTTATTTTTTTTTCTTGAAATCATTGTCAAACGTACAGATGTTTCAGTCTTTATTGCATTTGTGTAGGCTTTCGTTAAGCAATTGTGTGTCTTGCAGACGTCACTATGAGGAAGTTAAAAATACATCAAACGCTCTTAGCCCTTCCGCTGTTACCTTAAAAATGGGCATAGGCATAAAAAGGCCTTTCTTACCCTGAAAGTTCATAGAAAATGAGCAAAAATTGTGGTATTTAAAAGGAAAAAGGCATTTTGTACTAAGAAGAACCTTAGTTTGGCTGAGGTAATCGACAACTTTGAAAACAAAGTATGAATTAGCCACTTCAAAACCGTTTTGGGGAAATTATCCTGTGGAATTAAGGTTAGTTACAGATGATATCTAATAATCCATTTCTCGCTTTTTAAACCCACTTTTTAACTCTAAAAAAAGCCACACTCTCTGCACTGTGACAGGTAAAGACTGGTAGAGTTAAAAAGACAATAGCTCCAACCTTGCAAGGAAGTTTGACCGCCGTTGAGCTATTATAAATACCGTCCCATATTCTTCTGTGATCTGACCTGTTTTCATCGAATCTCAGCGTAAAGTAAAGCTTTCGCTAGGTCTAATTAGAATTATCAGTGAATGCTTAAACTGGCAAAAACTTTCGCTTGGATCGCGGACAGTTCACATAATTGTCACAAACTCCTCGCATTCTGAGAAATTCGAAATACGCAACTAACTTGCAGCCAGCTGTTCCTTGAAGCAAATAAAATGAGAGCTTTAGAGTTCTTTACTAGCAATTTTGAGAATTTTGGTCGAGCTCTCTGAGTTCTTATCGTGAGACAAAGTTTAAAGCTAACGGCGCCACAAATAAATTCAGCGGCACATTCGTGACTTTATCAATCACCGAAGTAAGATAATTATTTTTCTTCAAACATTTTTGGTCAGGGGAAACAGGGAGTGACGTAATCGTCGATCTTTCTCAGATAGAGTAGTGAAACTCCACATGTACATTTATTTATCAATTGCTCTCGCCATTTTTGTGGAAAGTCATTAAGCACCGCACCACACTATTACTTGTGATTAACAACTTTTCGAGTGCATGTTTTCCCAACGTTCCGAGTTGGGTATTACGCTGGTAAACCGACAGAAAGTGTGGGTTATTGCTTTTATAAAATAAAATTAAAACAAAACATATTATGTGTCAAATTTCTCTGGGTTACCGATGCAATGACGATAGGTTTTGACCAATTCCGTTTATTTATAAAGCCTGATAACACAACGGTCTGGGAAATGTTGAAATAAAAAATGTTGGATGAATGAATGTATTTTAGGCCTTAGACAAAAACAATAATCCATTAGTAATTGTGTCTTTAAGACCTATTGCAAACAGCTTTCCCCCTCACCTGCAGCTCTCACCTTTTTATGTAAGAAAAGAATAAAAAAAGGTGTCGATTTTGTACGTATTGGAAAAGACAAGTATAAAGCAAACTATAAAGGAGCCAAAGTTTCCAAAGTTTCCAAAGAAACTGTGGTGCTGCGACGGCGGGGAAAAGCTGACGTTTGACTGGCTTTAGGAACACCTCGCTCAATTCTGTGTCTGAACGCTGGAAGTTACAAAGACCCTCTATGAAAAAAGTTTTAAGTAAGGGAGGATACGAGGACTATTCAATAAAAAGATTACTTTTAACTTTAAACTAATTAACAAAGCCTTCATTTACCATGTTTCTATCTATTAACACTGAATTCAGGGTAGACTGAAAACGCAAAAGAGTTTCAGAAATAGAATGACATATCTTGGAACTTCCCTTAATGATGCCCCAACCGAAGGCAATAAATGATTACCGTTTTGTGTATCATCCAACATTTTATTTTTCTTAGGTCAATTCTACTCAGACGTTATCAAAATACACCTTTTGGAGCCCATATGCATTGTTAAAGATTTGTTGAGAGAAAGGAGAATTTTCAAAATTTAGTCAGAAAGCTTGCATGGACAGCTAAAGTTTTCGATCGATTTCAATTCAAGCGAAACATTCAATTACTAAAATAATTTATTTAGGCGATAAAAGTTTGAAGGATGCCCTATAAATGTTCGTCAATTTTAAACTTAAATCATATATGCAAATTAACGTCGTCTGTAACAGGAAAAATATAAGGATACGGAAAAAAATATAAAAGTAATATGAATTGACGCCTTCAGCTGATATGTTTGATCCAAGCTTCACGAGAAGTAAATATGGAAACAAACTAGTGGAACCTTTCGGCAGACTGTTGTTAACGACAATAATAACAATGATAATATTAACAATGATGAAGAAAACGATGATTATGATTGTAATCACAAAATTACATAATCAAAAAAATGGACAAAGAAATAGAGAAAACAGGTTTGACGGCTTACGTTTATCTTCAAACGTTCGCCTGTCATTAATACTGTTTCTAATTTGAATAAATTGTAAGCAATTGCTTGCGCCAACATGAACAAAATGCTCATTGCATGTACTGAGTATATGGATAGCTTATATCTATGGGAGATTAAAAGAAGTATCCGTTGATCGAAACGGGAGATAATACAACTTTACAAGGTTAAAACTCGAACGGAAATATCAAAAAAAGTTTATGTTCGATCCAGACTTCACCAGAAGTAAATGTGGAAACAAACTAATGGAACTTTTCGGCAGACTGGTGTTAACGACAATAATAACAACGATAATATTAACAATAATAAAGAAAACAATGATTATGATTGTAATCACAAAATAGCAAAACAGGAACAAAGAAACAGAGAAAACAGGTTTGACGGCTTACGTTTATCTTCAAACGTTCGCTTGTCATCAATACTGTTTCTAATTTAAATAAATTGTAAGTTGCTTGCGCCTACATCAACAAAATACTCATTGCATGTACAGAGTATGTGGATAGCTTATACCTGTGGGTGATTAAAAAAAGTATCCGTTGATTGCAAAGGGAGACAATACAACTGTACAAGTTTAAAACTCGAACGGAAATATTAAATATGTTTATTTTTTCCGTTGAGCTTTAACTTGCGGTTTGGATATACAAAAGAATTGGAAACGCATGTTAAATTACACTCCTGTATTTTACCTATAAAATGGAAAAAAAAATAAAATGAATAAAGAGAAAAAAAGGTAGTATGAGATTCTCTAGCAATACAGTCACTCGATCAGGAACGATTATTTAGCTGATAGAAATGCGTAGGTATTATACGAGTTACCAGTATGATGTTTTGTATTCAGCGTATTCTTCACTTGTCGTTAGGGTTGGAATATGATGGTAGTATTCAAAGCAATATGTTATATATGTTAAGGAAGTAATGTGATTGTAACGCTGCCGTTAATCTTCATACGTCTTCAAAAACCTCACTGTTCCCTTGCTTGGCATTAGATAAACTTACAATTCGAGAAGACGAGACTAAGATGGGTCACGCGGTTGAAAGACAAAAAGCCACTAAATAAACGAATATATAAATAATAAATAGATAGCTGATTACAAGTAGATTTCGACAGTTCACAAACCCTGAGAGCGAATTAAAGGTGCGGGTGATGTAGTTTGCCTGGAAAGGGAAAAAGCCATTGCTTTCATTTTATTAATCTTCATCTCTCTTCACATATTTGTTTATTAATTTACTCAATTACTTGCTTTTTAATTTCTTCTATTTCCAGAAGGTGCTATGTCAAACTTAGAGCTACCAAGCCGAAGCCTTCTTGCTGTCATAACTGAGGCAATTGCATGCGTTTCATTGAACATCACAAGCATCATTGGAAACAGTCTGGTTTGTATAGCAGCATACAGAAACACAAACCTGCGATCAACCACAAACCTGTATATCATTGCTTTAGCGGTCAGCGATCTACTGTGTGGAACAGTAAACATGACGTTAGCTTCTGCAACGCTGATCATCGGAAGATGGGACTTTGGCGACGCTTTATGCCAATTTCAAGGCTTTTTTGATATGTTCACCTCTCAGGTGACCCCAGCAACTCTTGGTCTGACAGCAATTAACCGCTACGTGAAAATTGTAAAGACAAGCCATTACAAGAGGATTTTTTCGCCCCGCAGATCTAAGATATGGCTGAGTTGCTTGTGGCTTTCCCTTGCACTTTACCTGTTGATTGCCCGTGCCACAAATTGGGTTAAAATCGATTTTATTCAAAGCTATGCAGTGTGCTCCTTTAATTACCCAACTAATGAAAGTCAAATCGTTCATTATTCCATCACTGTCGGATTACTTTTTGTTTTACCGTTGTGTGTCGGCATTTTCACTTATTATAAGATATTTCTGAAAACCCATGAGCATCAACAGAATGTAGTGTCATCGCTACGGAACTGTACTGACAATACTGCAGTAAGCAACACAGTGAAAGAAATAAAGCTTAATCGAATGTTGATCCTTGTGGCAGCGGGATTTTTGTGTTGCTGGATACCAATGTGGGCACTTGTCCTCTGGTTTCGCTTTTCCCCTGAAACCAGCTCAAGAATTACAGCATTGCTTGCCGTTTTTTTCGTTTATCTGAGTGCTGTAATAATTCCCATCATTCACGCCTTTACAAATGGCGAGTTCCGCAGGGAGTTTCGCAAACTGCTCTGTTGCCGCCGTGAAAGGTCAAGAATTGTGCCAAAGAAAGCTGCTGCGTTTACTAGCAACGATCTCGTCGAACGAGAGGAACAAGGAGCAAACTTTTTAGTCTAGTAAATTTGTGTTAGTAAAACATCGTCTTTTAAAAACAGGACGGAAAAGTTATTACATTCTTTTTTATCTTTTTTATTACGGTTGCTTTTTGTCATTGCTGTTTCTTGCTGTTGGTCGGTTTTGTTTTGTTTTCTACTATGCTATAGGGAAACCAGTTGGATAATTTATAGACGCCTTAAAAAAGAGAAAGTGGTAAGAGAGAGAGAGACGGGGAGAGAGAGAGTAATATCGCAGAAGGTGCCTTTTTGAAATTTCAAACAAACCTGAATAAAAAAATCAAATTACTGGCCTCGACTTGAGTAGTTTCTTTTGAGGTGCTAATTTAGTTATTGTTTGCCAAAGAAAGCTTCTTAGATGTGGAAAGCGGTGTTGCTCGCATCAATCAGACCCCGCTGTCTAATATTATAAACTATTTATGGTGACTTCTCCTTGCCTAGTGCTGAACACGAGAAGACGACATCAGTTCACTTCTAAATTGTTGAAGGGTTGTGAGTAAGAACTGGATAGGTTTTTCTATGCGTGTGATGAAAATACAATGAATTGCAATTTGAATTTGGCAAGTACGATGATAAAATCGTTCAGTATAACCTTTTGCTTCTTCAGAATGTTTCTATCTATAACGTCAAAGCTTTTTCAGATCCAAGGGCTTGATGGTTAAATGGAAAATAAATTAATTTTATTCGACTTTCCGTTTGTTAACAGCCAGCTTCTAAAGCAGAATAACTTTCCCCTGAGTTTCTCTTTCTGATGCCTGTGGTGTAATCAGTAACTTATTTTCTATCCTCGAAAATAAGATTTTTTTTCTAAATTTATAACAAATTAGCACAAAACGCTTTTAGTTGATTAGAGGTGACGCTCAGTCGTTTATGAAAAACTACAAGAGGACCAGAAAAGCCCTTGTTCGCAAGAAAAAAATTGAAAGTTCCGGTGCAAAGAGTGCAATTACCTTTAGAGACATTCCCCAAACTATTTCTATGAATAATTTTCCATATAGGCGCTTTCATTTGCAATCATGATTACAACATAATTAACAGCCGCCTACTAAGAACGTTGTACGATATTTCGGAATCAGTTTCCCAACATAGCTTATTATTCGAAAGTCATATTTAAGCGGGTTTTTTTGTCGATTTAACAAAGATGATTGTAATGAAAATCATATTGGCGCAAAGTTAAGCTCTTGGGTTTTATTTAGGTGTAATTTTTATTTAGTTTGGCTGTGGTGATTAAAAAAGAAGAGTCACATATCCTTACAACTTTTTATGGAAATTTGATCCAGCTTTTGCAAAAAATTCCTGAAAGTGTCAAATGATATTGACGAATGTATTTGCTAAACAACCGTGTAAATGGTGCCTAGTTTGAATCGATTGATATAAAGTTAAGTGTGGTTAAAGAGGAGGCTTTGGCTCCCTAGTTCCCCCTTGCCCTATCAAACGACAAGAGTATTATCCGGAGATCTGAGAGAATTCGTGGGGCACTCCCCGGGGGTTGGCTACACCAGCTCGTGTTTGATCCCTGACGAACCTCTTCGACCTACTGAGAGTATCATCAAGTACCCAGCTCTACTCGTTTTTGCCAGGATATTTACATATATACAACGGTATAATAAATAAAGTTTTAAAATATTTCCACTTTTATGTGCAGCAGTATTTACAATAAATAAAAGATGTAATTGAGTGGTTTACATGTACAATTCCATCTACACAGGGGGTTGCAGAGGTTAGGATTTATTTGGAGGCCTGCCTCCTTCTGAAAAAGGTTTTTAACTTTTTAATAGTACCTGACCTCTCCTTTCTGGGCCAGGATGTGTTTTAACACGTTATCTTCCCGTAACAAAGCAATACTTCTGGCCTCAGCGGTCGGCCACGGCCTACGGGACAATCCTGTGGAAGCGCCTAGACTGGAGTCATTTTCAAAGGGCAAGTCACCCTGTCTGGAAAATTGGGAGCCCCGGGCACTGTTCGTCCGGAGGCGGACGAAGTCACTGATCTCTTTAATCATGCTGAAGTCTACCACGTGGCGCCTAACGTGGAGATCTGCCCTGCAGACGTTTCTGACCTCATGGCGCGTCATGATCAGCAGCTGTTTTAACACATGATCTTCCCGAAACAAATAGCAATGCTTAATAATCCTCCTATCAAGACGCACCCCTGCTGCCTGAAAAATCTCCGTCAAGCGCTTCCTGATGGTCCCAGACCTGAAACATTGTCCATCGTGTTTAACGAATGATTGGGCCTCTTCCTCCTAGGCAAAAAGAGACCTGATGTTACCGGTGTAAATTGACATCCACCTGTGCAGCGTCTTATCTGCCGGACCTTGGTGGCTCGTTGTCTTATGATGGTTGACAAACAACGTCCACGTCTTTGTGGCCCTACAGCAAACTGCCTGGTCGAAACGCTGCACAAGCGCGTTCTCCAGTGGCCCAGGTCGAGATGCAGATGTCTTTTCTGCAGATGGTGTCCATGTCTACTGCTTGGACAAACTAAAATCTTCTGTATATTTCAATTTTATAGACAACGTTGACAAATTGGCAAAAGTAATCTAATTACCCAAACTTTAAATTGTTTCCTTAACGTTCAAACAACCATTGGACTTAATAAGATCAAAATCCATTGCATTCTGTTAGTGTGAGAGAGATTCGTTGGAGGTGCATTTTTCGAGCTAATTTTAGCCTTATACCCCAGTGATTAATGTGGGGGCTCTAATACTCCAAGGATTAGACGGGAACCCGAACTACTTTAGATTCTTGAATAACTCATTGACCCTCACAAACTGTGAAAGTCACACCTGCCCGGTCCTCACGTGGACAGACTCTTAATCCATTAATTCACTTATATGTTTACTTATTAGTTGTTTTTGTTGGTTTTGGTTTTTTGTCACACCTGGAGTTACCGATACGAAGCTTTGCTGCTATCATAACTGAAGCAAGTGTATGTGTTGCTTTGAGCATCACAAGCATCATTGGAAACCGTCTGGTTTGCCGATAGCAGCATACAGAAACACAAAACTGCAATCAACTACCAACCTCTATACCATTGCTTTAACAGTCAGCGATCTGCTATGTGGAACAGTGGCAATGCCGTTAGCCTCTGTAACTGATTATTGGACGGGGGAACTTAATGGATTCCGTAGACCAAAATCAAGGTTTTGTTGGTATATTCAGCACTGACGTGATCCCGGCAACTCATGGTTTAATTGCGTTCCACCGATAATCATTAAGGTAAGCAGAACCATACAATTAATCGAAAAATTACGACACTTTCTGCCAACGCCTACCCTCTTAAATATATACCAAGCTCTTATAGCTCCTTACTTAACATACAGTCTGACAGTAGGCTTGTAAATCTTACCTTGATAAGCTCCTAAAGTTGCAGAAACGAGCTCTTCGCTTTATCTACTTTTCTGATCATAATGAGAATGCAATTCCTTTATTTGTCGACGCTCATATCTTACCGCCAAACTTTTTCTATTATGAATCTATAGCAAATTTGATGTTTGACGTTCGAAACAGAACAGCTCCATCCAATATTCAAGATCTATTTAAAGATATATCTAATGTTCATTATTACAATACACGTTCTTCTGCCTCTAATAACTTCTATACCAAACCTTCTAGGCTATCCGTTCAAGCGAATTCCTTCTCTAGAATAGGAGTAAAAGTGTGGAATGCAATACCTCAAGCATCAACATATTAGGTTCCCAAGACTCTCATATAGATTTATCTGAGATTATACAAAATGTAAAATCCTGGTAATACCTCTCCTGATCTGTCCTGCCCTTTTCTGTAAAATTTAATTGGAAATTAATAAAGTGTGTGTGTATATGTAAAAATTTTGAAGACGAACCTCTACAAGAAGATTTTTTCGCCCCGCAGATCTAAGATATGGTTGAGTTGCTTGTGGCTTTCCCAAGCACTTTACCTGTTCATTACCCGAGTCACAAATTCGGCAAAAATTTAGCCTTAAGTATCGGTATTTTTAGTTATTACAAGATATTTCTCAAAACCAATCAGCAACAACATAATGTAGTCCCGTCGCCACAGAACAGGACTGAAAATGGTTCAGTAGCCAACTCAGTGAAAGAAATAAACATTAAACGGGTGCTGTTGTACCAGTGTGGGCACTTACACTCTAGTTTCGACTTTCCTTTGAAACCTGCCCAAGAATTGCAGCTTTGCTAGCCACTTTCCTCTACTATTTCAGTACTTCTATAAATCCCTTTATTTACACTTTCACAAATGACGCATTTCGAAAGCAATTTCAGACCCTACTCTGTTGTCACGGTGAAAAGGCAAGAAATCTGCGAAATCTAGCTGCCTTTATTAATTAATGAAAAATAAATTGCAAAACATGAGGGCGAAACGAACGTACAAGTCTTGTAAAGTTTCAAAGTTTCTGATATGACATCCTATCTGCTAAAAGTAGCAGGGAACGTAACTTATGTTATGTTTCGCAGAAATATTCATGATGTTTCCGGCTATAATTGTCGAATTAATACAAACATATCAGATTACAGTAAGTTGGTAGAGTATATTCCTCAGTCGTATGCCAGATCTCTCTAAAGGGAAATTTTTCATCATATATTCAATGCATCAGAACCGAAACCACCAACACCCTTCCTTTCCATTGGGAAAAAAAAATGACTGAACCAGGTAATTTCTACGTACAGGAAAATATGTAAATGCGCACCTTTGATTAAGACCCCACTTACACCATCAAAATGGTTTAATTAAACGGGATTTAGCGTGATGAAATTCAGAAACGAAGAACTGAAAAACTGAACTTTCAATAGTATTTAAGTTATCGCTGACTTGTAATTTCATAGTGCTAAACTTGAAGTCGACAGACATGTTGATTTAAAAAGCTTCTATAAAGAAATTAATTTAAATCATGTCTAACAAAACAGCTTAAAATATATTTAAGCTTTGTTGTGAGTGGGGTATTAGTTGCATGGAAATGAAATGATGAAGCGGTAAGCGAATTAAAAAATTTGACGCAAACCTGCATCCCAAGCATGCTTCCTCTCGAATAAACTCACAATCATCAGAATGAATAAATGGATCTTCAAAATTCATTATCACTAATCTATTCATGATTCCCTAATATAAATTAAAATTTCAAGTGTTATATTAGAACCACAGGCAATGGCTTTGAAGTCTTGGCCCCTATCCATCGGATAGTGAGGCTCTATGAGTAGGTAAATATACTTACAGGGAGAATTTCCACATGAAATGAGTAATTTGACATAAATAAAAGATTAAATTGCACTTTATCAGCCTCAAAATGTGTTATTAGTCTTAAGATGTCCATTTTTAAGATAGCTACGCGAAGAAAACCTTAGTGAGTCCCGCGAGGATCGCCGGGTGTCAAAAATTTTGCAAATAAATTCAGTCCTGATTCAGAAAAAAAAAAAAAATAATCCTCACACACATAGGGAAATGTTGATATTATGACGAGCCGCCTTACCCGGGGCATTTTTTTATAACAAAGGACGCTATTTGAGACGACATGTTGCCGCCTCTACTTATTTTGTTTAAGTATGAGCTTGGGTCCTGAACCAACGGACATTTTTATCATGAAGTACCCTATTTGAGACGGTATGTTGCTTCTTCTATTTGTTTTGTTTAAGGAAAAAAAATTATGTAAATTAGAAATTGATCCGTGACTTCTAATGACACAGTCGTCAAACCGCTCGTCTCGTCAAACCCGGACAAAATTCGTTTGAGAAGGAAAATTTGTTTCAAAGATCCTCAGGTTGTTCTCAACATTGTCACACTTGATATGGGTAAAGAAAACTTCTGTTTCACTTCACGTGTTCGTGAAAGAAAAGCGGACAAAAACGTAAACTGAATGACAGTAGTGAGCAAAAATGTGAAAATAAGCTACGCTCTTCGATGAATTGTGAGTTTCCTGCTCAGACTCGAAAAAAGAAAGGAAGAGTGTTTATAGTAATATCTTTTTTTGTGTGGTTATCCCCGCGCGCCCGGTCTATCGCGTCCTATTAAGTTAAAACAAACTTTTCCAAATATTCAAAAGTCATTCATGATCATATAATAAAATGCTTATTGACTGAGTTAGTTCATACAAAATCCCAATGCAGTTACCGCTTTTATCAAGCTAGAAATTTTTATTAAACACGGCAGTTTAATGATAATTTGCATTTATCAGTCGAACCAGCTGAATTTTCACAACTTCAGTGTTTTCCTTTCAAATTGATAGTTTTCTCAAGGGCTTGAATGCTCTGCCGTATAATAGACAATTCATTCAGTCATGGTGTAGAAAGAAATAATTATTATGCAAGGAGATTAACTTCATTCATTTGACGCACAAAAAACAAGGAAATTTTGATATAATTACGTGCCGCCTTACCTAGGGACATGTTTCTTTTGTAACACACCTCGTCTTTGAAGGCGATTTTCAAACAAACTTGCCACCTGTTACAAGTTACACGAGACGATAGGCCAGATATCAGGTTACCTTTCAATAGAGGACGAAGTATTTCGAAAGCAACAAACTGATGTACACTTCGGCAGAATAAAAACAATTATCTTTTTCTTGAAATCATAGTCAAACATACAGATGTTTTAGTTTAGGCTTTCGTCAAGCAATTGTGTGTCTTGCATACGTCACTTTGAGGAAGTTAAGAATAGATCAAACGCTCTTGGCCCTTCCGGTTACTTTAAAAATGGGCATAAGCATGGAAAGGCCTTTCCTACTCTGAAAGTATTTAGGAAATGAACAGAAATTGTGGTATTTCAAAGGAATGCCGAAAGGGCATTTTTTGCTAAAAAGAACCTCAATTTGGATGAGGGAAACGTGAGCTTTGGAGACAAAGTAGTAGTTAGCCACTTCAATACCGTTTTGGGGAAATTTTCTTGTGGAATTAAGGTTAGTTACAGATAATGTCTCTAGTAATCCATTTTTCGCTTTTTAAACCTAATTTTAACTCTAAAAGAGCTACACTCTCTGCACTGTGATGGGTGAAGACTGGTAGAATTGAAAGAGAACAATTCCAACCATGCAAACCATCTTTTACCTTACTGAATGAGTTAAACAACACTATTGCGAATTGATAACGTAACTCATCAAAATAACCGATCAGAGTGTATATAACCAGTGAGAGAAACTGTTAACTCCTTTTAAATCTCAACTCCTTTTAAATCCCTAGCCACAGGCAATAGCCATCCTTTAATTGTCGCGTGTCATTAGTAAATGAAAAGAAAAAAATAATATTAATGAAAAGGCTATTTTGAAAAAGATGTTAATCAGCTCTCGGTCTACAACTTTCTTAATGAATAGCTGTGCTCATCACATAAAATGCAGGTTTTGCGATACAAACACCCTGTTCGATTCTAAGTGTTATTCCCGGGAAAATTATGAAGAGATCGAGGATCCATATAAGAAGGTTGTCATAGATGAGATAGGCTATAAAATCATTTATTTTAAATCAGATGACAAATTATTTTCAGCCACGGGTTAGTTCACTATCCATACTTTTTATGGATCCATTCTATTTTTTTTTTACCAATCTTTATACAAAAACTAAAGAACAGAAAATCATGCGTCCATTTTGTATATATTATTAAAGATTATTATGAACAGCTTTGCATAACCTATAAAATGCCGATTTTTGCACTAAGAAAGCCTTGTTTGATTCTGAGTGTTATCGTCGGAAAGTTATAAAAAGCCTTTACATGGAATGACAAAGCGGCTGACAAAGACCACCCTGAGCCTTAAAAGTAATTAAAGGTACCTTTCTTTCTGTTTTGAACATATTAGGAAAGATTATTGAGAGCTCGGCCTTGTACAGCTTATGATTAAAGTGCTGCTTTCACAATGCAAACTCCTCGTTCGATTCTGAGTGTTTTTGCCAGAACATTATAAAGAACCCCAGGATTCATATAAGAATTTTGTTTTAGGTAAGGTAAGCTATGAAAATTATTTACTTATCCATTCGCTTTTAACTAAAAACTATTTTTGCTACTGAGGAGGAACACCATACTTTTTAATGTTTATATGGATTCAATCAAAATCCAGAAAGACGTGATATAAAGATATAGCTTCTGAAATACAACGCCATTTTGTGACAATTACATCTAAAATGCTAGGACTCAGTGACGGCCATGTTTAACCCATCTGATACGTGTTAGTTGTTATTTGTTTATGTAAAGATATTTTCAAAATACGTTGTCTTCTACCCTTAAATGCAACAATGGAGATGCGTTCAAATAATATATTGATAACAAGATTTAGCTGGAGAGCATACATGGGCTACCTAAAATTGATGTTGATTTTGATTTTATGCACGACTCGAAACTGGTATGAAAGATTGGTTTGACACGCGGCTTAAACATAAATTAGGACCGACCTGAAAACGCATGCTCGACAAACTGCATTTTAAGTCCGTAATTGTAAAATAAAATTGTGCTTTTCTAGACAGCCTGAAGTATTGGAAAGAAAATCAGTTGTTTATTCACTTATTCATTTATTACGCTTTTTCAGGTAGATAAGATGTCAAACCTAGAGCTACCAAGTCGAAGCTTAACTGTTGTTGTAATTGAAGCAAGCATATGCATTGCTCTTAACATCACGAGCCTCATTGGAAACAGTCTGGTTTGCATAGCAGCTTACAGAAACCTTAACCTGCGATCCACTACCAACCTATACATCATTGCCTTAGCAGTCAGTGACCTGCTAGTTGCAACCATCGAAATACCTCTAACTTCTTCAAAGCTGATCGTTGGAAAATGGGACTTTGGAAACGCGTTATGCCAAATTCAAGGCTTTGTTGCTGAATTCGCCTATTACGTGACTCCAGCCACACTTAGTTTGACAGCGTTTAACCGTTACGTGAAAATTGTGAAGACGAACCACTACAATAAGATTTTTTCACCCCGAAGATCTAAGATATGGTTGAGTTGCTTGTGGCTTTTCCTTGCACTTTACCTGCTGATTGTCCGAGTCACAAATTGGATCACAATTAATTTCGTTCAAAGCTTTGCATTGTGCGCCTTTTCTTATCCAAGTGATGAAAGTCAAATCGTTCATTACTGTCTCACTGTCGGATTGCTTTTTTTTTACCGTTGTGCATTGGTACTTTTAGTTATTATAAGATATTTCTCAAAACCAATGAGCATCAACAGAATGTAGTCAGTTCGTTACAAAGCAGAACTAACAATGGTGCATTAAACAACTCAGTGAGAGAAACCAATCTTACTCGAATGCTGTTCATCGTGGCCGTGGGATTTTTGTGTTCCTGGATACCAATATGGGCAATAGTCCTCTGGTTTCGTTTTTCCCCTGAAACCTGCCCAAGAATTGCAGCTTTGGTTAAAATTTTTATCTTTTTTCTTAGTGCTTCAGTAAATCCCATTATTTACGCTTTCACCAATGGCGTGTTCCGGAAGGAATTTCGAAAATTGCTCTGTTGCTGCCGTGAAAGGGTAAGAATAGTGCCAATCGGTAACTAAAAACGATTGCGTGGAACGGGAAGATCATTCAGTGGATTTTTAAGTCTCGCAGGCTCGTATCAGAGCAATATTATCTTTTGAACGCCGGACGGAATTTTTATTTTGTTATTTCTTTTTCTTGTCGATTTCGTGGTTCGATCTCTTTGCTTTTGTTTTGAATTGAGTAATTTTTTGGGGGGTTGTTTGGTTACGTTATAGAATTTCTAAACGCTTAAAGTTTAACTCATATGTAAACGTAATTTTTTTAATGTTGAGCGCAAAATTTCATGGTAGTTGGCCTAAAAATATTTGAACCAAATATAAATAATAAAACATTTTCTTACTGGCCTGTATTGTGTAGCTTGTTTCAAGGCAATCATGAACGACGGCAAGAAGGTTATACAGGAAGGTTTGGAAATATTACGGAAAATTAGATCGATTTCTGCCAAGCGCAAATTTGTAGTCCCACACCTACTGATAGTCTTATAGCGGAGCGCCAAGAGCGTAGCCCCATACTTATGAAATTTGGCCGGTAATCCATCCACTCCATTGCAATATTTTCTGTGTTTCGTAGAAAAGGTTGTGGTTATTCATCGTGGTAAATAACAATAAAAGCTAACTTTTTTCGTTTGCCTCACGATGTAGTCACGTGTGATGCAGATCGCGACGTTTCGACTGCATACTGCTAGTCTTATTCAAGCGATGAGGTCGACTGGTCATGCGGGATCTTATAAAGCATGATGCTCTGTCGTGATTAGTTGTTTTTTTTTTTTTTCAGCAACTCTATGACAATAATAAATTATCATACAAATAGATAAAAGATGTAAAGCTTAAGCTGTAATGGGAAAAAGCTAAATTAATTCTGTAAATTAGAAATCGATCGACGACTCCCAATACCCGCATTATCAATCAGCTATGGTCTCTCAAACTTAATTCAAGTCCATTTAGAAGGGAAAATCTTGCGCAAAAAAAATTATTATGCTATTCTCCTCAACTACAATTCAATTAGGAGTGTTTTCTTTTATTAATCTAGTTCGAGAGAGACAAGCGGGTAAAATTAGTCTTCAGGGCTCCTACTGATGGATTAATTGGGGGCACTGTGTTTTACTAATTTAGCTCAAGAGAGACAAGTGGGAAACAGGGCTCCTACAGATGCATCGATTGAGGGTGTTGTGTTTTACCAATTTAGCTTGGGAGAGTCAAGCGGGAAACAGGGCTCCTACTAATGCATCGATAGGGGGGCATTGTGTTTTACTAATTTAGCTCGAGGGAAACAAGCGGAAAAAAAGGGCTCCTACTGATGGATTGATTGGGGGTGCTGTGTTTTACTAATTTAGCTCGGGAGAGACTAGCGGGAAACAGGGCTCCTGCTGATGCATCGACTGGGGTATTGTTTTTTACTAATTTAGCTCAGTGGAGACGAGCGGGAAACAGGGCTCCTACGGATGGATTGATCGAAAGTATTGTGTTCACTGATTTAGCTCGAGAGAGACAAGCGGGAAACAATAGTCTTCAAGCAACTGAAACGACCGCCTGAGCCTTGAATTAAATAAAGGTGTCTGTCTGTGTAAAGCAAACAGTTGTTTTTTCCATGCCAAGTACGCTTGATTAAAAATACCACTGAAGAGAGTTGGGAGTTGCCATAATCGATTTGTATTGAAAATAACTTAACTTTTAAAAATATTTTGTATACGTGTCGAGTCAAGCCCAATTGCCTGTTTTAATAATTAGATGACACCACTAATAAAAATTGCTGAGGGAAGTCACGAGACATGCAGTATTGTATAGTTTCCTTGAGTCAATTTTCGAAATTAACGATCCATTTCGTAAACCGTAGGGATTTATGTGAAATTTAACAGTGCAGCAACATTTTCTTTTTCTACAAACTCCCGTTCAAAGAATCTTCACAGAAATCTGTTTTTTTTTTCGGATTGCATAAAGTTTTCTCTTATCTTTGATTATCCCGGCACACTGTCAAGGAAGAAAACAACAACACGAGCTCTCTAGAGAATTAAACTGCTACTGAGCTATTTTACCGTCAACTAAGTATTTCACTTACTTTAGCGTGAGATGATTTCATGGTCGCTACTCAAATGAGAGCTTTCTAAAAGGTTCATAGGAATTAACACCCGAGGCTAAAAAATAATCAAACTTGGAAAAAAAAAACTTTCGATTATAGGTTTAGATCTTGGAAGCCAAACAAAATCATCGTCCACTCCAAATTACTCAGTTGATTTCAGTCAAGTTGTACCTTTCGTTCTCTTGTGATCAATTCTTTAAGGCGAAAAGTTTGGGATACCCACCATTTCTTAATCGAAAGAATTTCACGTTAGGAAATAAAAAAAAGGAACTCCCGTTTTTTTTGTTGATAATTTGGAGAAACTTTTTCGGGCAGAATCTTACCCTGTTATTCCTGGACAAAATGTGAAACGTATGGTGAGTTCTATCTGAATGAGTTCAACTGCACGTTTATAACTTTACCAAGCACCCTACGTTACTGAAAAATCTTTTAACAGTGGGAAATTGGAGGCGAAAAAATCTTCACACTAATAGGTTAGTTGAGACTCCCGTTGTACATAAATTAAATTATCAATTTTCTCATCTTTGCGGAAGCGTGTGTGACTTTAGTCTTTTTACATAGTCGCTTAAAATTATATTGCAAATATCTTCCTTTTTTCTTCCCTTTTGATGTTTTCAGAAATTTTGTCCAAATCACGCGACATATTGTAAAGAATCACGCACCAAAACACTGCATTTTGACATATGCTGATGTGCTTCTGCGACACCAATATGGCGGACGCCTAATTTGCATATGCTGTGACGTCACGTGAAAACCAAGAATAGATAGGCCTAGAAAATATTAATATAATCACTGGTGGACTGATGGAGATGACACAAATGGAATTTGGCCGCTTTCCAAGAGAAACAAACATCCGCTGGTAGTTGCGTGATTGAGAATTATTGTAACCAGCCTTCTTTGTCACCTGTCACTTTTTAAGATAATAATATTGAATCATTCAGCACTCCCTCTAAGATTCTCGACTGGCTTTGGGACGCTTTTGCCGACACTGGGTGTTACCATTAAAAAAAATATTAAAACACCTCAAAATATACTGCGTAACTAAGGTAAGATAAGATAAAGTTTTATTATTACGTCTCTACATATTTTTGACCACATCTGAAGAGGGTTTTTTTTAATTGTTTTTCATATCTAGCGTAGCACAGGTTCTTTTTGTAGAACCCTTAATTTTCAAATATTAAGATCGTATTAGGATGCGTATACTACAATACTGACTGACTCATTAATTTAACTTAAATTTATTTCAATTGTTACCGCGAATACCTTCGGTTATATAAGTGTCTAACCTTTAAATAACAAGAATTAGTTCAAAATTAAATTAGATGGTCATATTTCGACAATAGTATTATATGAGATTACAGTAGTATAAAAAATAATGCAATCAATTATCGCCGAATATCGTGGTTCATTCCTCCAAGATATCGCCGATTACTGGAGATATATCTTTGCATTTTGTCACCAAGAGAGAACGATAAATCGACGAGACGACAACGCTTCAGCAGGCAAGTAAATTTTTCTGGGAAAACAGTAAGTGATTCATATCATACCTACGACCGACCTGAAGCTATATACTCGATTGCAAATGTGCATTAAAGGTCCGTAACAATTAAAAAAATAAAAAAGAAAATTGCTCTTTTTTAGTTCATCTCGCCTTCGTCAATCAAAAGCACTTTGCCCAAAGAAGGTTACAGTGATTTCACCGGTTCATCACAATAGCTTAGATAACCAAGTATATGCAGTCTAAAGAGCAGAAGCGTTACGAATAATGAAACCAATTCCAGCGAAATGATTATTAAATTTGTTATCACTTCCTTAATTCTGCTTATTTTTATCAAAACCTTCTAGCTGTTTCCGAGTTTCATTAAGTCTCTGTCCAATGAAATTAAGGGCCATAAGGATTTTTGTTCGAGTCTTTAAACAGCCCTTCTGTCCTATTTTATAATAACTCTAGTGGATCACGTACCGGTTTGAAATAAAATGTGCAAAAACGATGAATAGAAGAATAAATAACGAAAAGAAAAAAAAATCCGTCGCCGCTTCGCGAAAACCTGATAGCGGTGAAGGAGCTTGCCAGGGAATTAGGTAGTTAAAAAAAAGATTGTTATTTTCCTTGGCCACGGCCGCACTTGACAAGTAAACCGGGTTATTTCTAATAAATCAATCGCTTTTTTCGGCTTTTTATCGAACGGAATCTGCGTTAACGGTAACCAAGAAGTTAACGTAGAACGAATCGGAAGGAAGATCATCTAATCCGTGATTGCAGAGAAAGAAGTCGAAAAGAAACAAAGAAGGAAGAAAATAACATCGTGGCCCTCGAAGTCTGCATTTTTTTTTTGGTTTCCCTATGATGTCACGCTCTCCCACTTCATAACCCAGTTCAGTTCCGCCTTTCAAAAATAAAGCCCCTTTATTTCATCTTTACCAACCTTTTACCGGGTTAAATTTTTTGAAATTTTAACCAGGTTTCTAAAAAATAACTCAATTAACTATCTTATTGCGGCTGCAGCCACCAGTTTAGCTATCGTATTATTTGTCCATCGATTTATTCAATCGATTTATTTATTCACGTTCTTAAATTGTAAATTATTGATCAAACTTTTTGGTAGAAAAGATGTCAAACCTAGAGTCACCAAGCCGAAGCTTACTTGTTGTCATAACCGAGGCAAGTGTTTGTATTGCATTGAGCATCACAAGCATCATTGGAAACAGTCGAGTTTGTGTGGCAACATACAGAAACTCAAACCTGCGATCAACAACCAACCTGTATATCATTGATTAAGCGGTAAGCGATCTGCTGTGTGGAATAGTAGAGATGCCGTTAGCTTCTGCCACGCTGATCATCGGAAGATGGATCTTTGGTGACGCCTTATGCCAATTTCAAGGCTCAGTTACTGAATTTACCTATTATGTTACCCCAGCGACCCTTGGTTTGACAGCGTTTAACCGCTACGTGAAAATTGTAAAGAGAAGCCATTACAAGAAGATTTTTTCGTCACAAAGATCTAAGATATGGTTGAGTTGCTTGTGGCTTTCCCTTGCATTTTACTTGCTCATTGTCCGAGTCACAAATTGGTTACGAATTGAATTTGTGCAAAGCTACGCAGTGTGCGTCTTTGCTTTCTCAACCAGTGAAAGTCAAGTTCATTATTGCACCACTTTCGGATTACTTTTGTTTTACCGTTGTTTGTCGGCATTTTCAGTTGTTATAAGATATTTCTCAAAACCAGTGAGCATCAGCATATTGTAGTCTCATCGCTACAGAACGGGAGTGAAAACGGTTCCGTAACCAACTAAGTGAGAGAAGTAAAGCTTACTCGAATGTTGGTCCTTATGGCAGCGGGATTTTTGTGTTGCTGGATACCAATGTGGGTATTTGTCCTCTGGTTTCATTTTTTCCCTGAAACCAGCTCAAGAATTGTAGAATTGCTTGTCACTTTTTTATTTTATTTGAGTGCTTCAATCAATCCTATTATTTACGCTTTCACAAATAGCGAATTTCGAAGGGAATTTCGCAAACTGCCCTGTTGCCACCGTGAAAGGTCAAGAATTGTGCCAAAGAAAGCTGCTTCGTTTACTGGTAACGATCTCGTCGAACGAGAGGAACAAGAAGCAGACTTTTTAAGTCTCATGAATTTGTGTTGGTGAAACATCATCTTTTAAAAACAGGACGGAAAAGTTATTCCATTCTTTTTTTTTTCTACTTTAGTTATTGTTTGTCAAAGCAAGCTTCTTAGATGTCGAAAGCTGTGTTGCTCGTACCAATCAATCATAAATTTATGGTGATGTCTCCTTGCCAAATGCTGAGAGGATGACATCAGTTCACTTCTAAATTTTGGATGGGTTGCGAGTACGAATTGAATAGATTTTACCATTCCTGCGATGAAAATACGAGGAACCTAATTTGAATACCAAATTGAATAATCTGATGGCAAGCAAATATCGTTCCTTTTGCTTCTTCAGAATTTTCTATTTAAACGTCAAAGCTTTTGTCCTAA
The DNA here is from genome assembly GCF_964200805.1 of Pocillopora damicornis. Taxonomy (NCBI): domain Eukaryota; kingdom Metazoa; phylum Cnidaria; class Anthozoa; order Scleractinia; family Pocilloporidae; genus Pocillopora; species Pocillopora damicornis. The sequence continues at coordinate 30,063,670 of NC_142672.1, read as the reverse complement.
TTGGTTAGTTAAATTTAATTAGAAATGAATTTTGTTCGACTTTCCGTTTGTGAACAGCCAGCCACTAAAGCAGAATACCTTACCCTGAGTTTCTCTTTCTGATGCATATGATATAATCAGTAAATTATTTGCGATACTCGAACATAAGATTTTTTCTAAACTCATAATAAATTTGCACATAACGTTGTCTTCTACCCTTATATGCAACAATGGAGATGCGTTCAAATAATGTATTGATAACAAGATTTAGCTGGAGAGCATACATGGGCTGCCTAAAATTTTTGTTGATTTTAATTTTATGCCCGACTGGAAACCGGTATGAAAGATTGGTAGGTGACGCGCCTCAAACATACATTATGACCGACCTGAAAACGCATGCTTGATTGCAAACTACATTTGAAGTCCGTAATTGTAGAAAAAGATTGAGTTTTTTTAGACAGCCTGAAGTATTGGAAAGAAAATCAGTTGTTTATTCATTTAGTCATTCATTATGCTTCTTCAGGCAGACAAGATGTCAAACCTAGAGCTACCAAGTCGAAGCTTAGCTGTTGTTATAATTGAGGCAAGCATATGCGTTGCTTTCAATATTAAGAGCCTCATTGGAAACAGTCTGGTTTGTATAGCAGCGTACAGAAACCTTAACCTGCGATCAACTACCAACCTGTACATCATTGCCTTAGCAGTCAGTGACCTGCTAGTTGCAACCATCGAAATGCCTCTAACTTCTTCAACGCTGATCGTTGGAAAATGGGACTTTGGCAACGCGTTATGCCAAATTCAAGGCTTTGTTGCTGAATTCGCTTATTACGTGACTCCAGCCACCCTTAGTTTGACAGCGTTTAACCGTTACGTGAAAATTGTGAAGACGAACCACTACAATAAGATTTTTTCACTCCGAAGATCGAAGATATGGCTGAGTTGCTTATGGCTTTTCCTTGCACTTTATCTGCTGGTTGTCCGAGTCACAAATTGGATCACAATTAATTTCGTTCAAAGCTTTGCATTGTGCGCCTTTTCTTATCCAAGTGATGAAAGTCAAATCGTTCATTACTGTCTCACCTTCGGCTTGCTTTTTGTTGTCCCGTTGTGCATCGGTACTTTTAGTTACTATAACATATTTCTCAAAACCAATGAGCATCAACAGAATGTAGTCAGTTCGTTACAAAACAGAACCAACAATGGTGCATTAAATAATTCAGTGAGAGAAACCAATCTTACTCGAATGCTGTTCATCGTGGCCGTGGGATTTTTGTGTTCCTGGATACCAATGTGGGCAATAGTCCTCTGGTTTCGTTTTTCCCCTGAAACCTGCCTAAGAATTGCAGCTTTGGTTAAAATTTTTATCTTTTTTCTTACTACTTCAGTAAATCCTACTATTTACGCTTTCACCAATAGCGTGTTCCGGAAGGAATTTCGAAAATTGCTCTGTTGCTGCCGTGAAAGGGTAAGAATGGTGCCAATCGGTAACTAAAAACGATTGCGTGGAATGGGAAGAACATTAAGCGAATTTTTATGTCTCGCAGACTCGTGTCAGAGCAATACCATCTTTTGAAAGCTGGACGGAATTTTTATTTTATTGTTTCTATTTCTTGTTGATTTCGTGGTTCGGTCTCCTTGTTTTGTTTTGAATTGCGTGTGTGTCTGCGTAATTTTTTGGGGATTAGTTTGTTTACGTTATAGAATTACTAAACGCTTAATGGTTAATTCATATGTAAACGTATTATTTTTTATATTGAGCACAAATTTTATGGTAATTGGCCTGAAAATAATTGAACCAAATATAAATAATAAAATATTTCCCTACTGGCCTGTGTTGTGTAGCTGTTTCAAGACACACATGAGCAACGTCAAGAAGGTTATACAGGAAGGTTTGGAAAGATTACGGAAAGTCCGATCGGTTTCCTCCAAGCGCACATTTCTAGTCCCCATACCTACTGATAGGCATAGTGGAGCACTCAGAGCGTAGCCCCATGCATAATTATGAAATTGGGCCGGTAACCGATCCAGCCGAGAACGTTTGTTACTGTACGACCGTGCAAGCATCCAGCCGTCTGCACAAGATTCTACTTATGGCATGCTTAAAACAGTTATGTTACAGGCACATTTTCCTCACCCCGTTACTCTTGTTTAAAGCTCTCTATGGCCTAGCGTCAGAATATCTTAGTGATATCAAAGGCGATTCTAATTATAATTTAAGATCAAATTTTTTAGTAATTTAATTAATCTGCCAAGACCACTGGGGACAGAGCTTTTCTCAGTAGCTGCCTCATTTTTATGGAACTCTCTTCCGGAAAGTCTAGGAGCTGTAAGTAGAGTAAATATTTTTTAGAAACAACTGAGAAAGTATCTTTTTAAACAAACATACTGTTAATTGCGTGAACATTTTTAGACTGTGTACTATATATATGTTTTTTATCGCTTTTTAAGTTATTGTTACATATAATTTGTTTTAATTTTATAATCTAACTATCATATTCCCTGCGGTTTCTTTAGATATTTTTAATTTATTGTAAAGTGCATTAGATCATATACTTATGATGAATTTTGCGCTATATAAGTATTAAATTTATTATTATTATTATGACTCAGCATAACGCGCGCGCTGAATTTACACAGGGCCGTAATAACAGTTACTCTAAAGCGAGATTGATGTATCGAAGAAGCAATAGCTAGAAACAATACAGACCAATTGAAAAGCACGTTATATTGCTTATAAATATTGCTGACGAAAAGTCGCAAGCCCGCAGAATGTGCCGTAATTTTCTGAGATTCATTGTCAGAAATTACGCAGTATCTCGATTACTGTTCAGTTATATACACTCCAACACTGTAAAATATTTTTTTTTCTTGAAATCCTTATCAGACATACAGATTTTAGGGTCTTGCATGTTTTCAGGCTTTTCTCCCACCGTTGAGTGAATTGCAAATGTCAGTACGGGGAAGTTCAAAATGGAAAAAAGAGGTCCTGGTTCATCAGCTGGTCTTCAAAATGAACAAAAGCATGGTAGGCGTTTACTTAGCAGAAATCATAATTTAAAATGAATTTTGGTATGTTAAATAATTGGAAGTCACAATCTTTAATTCACTGATGAAAAGTATTTCCAGTTTGAACGCGGAATTAGATAACTTGCGTGCACTCGAAGTCGGCAGATCTCGGGCAGCATCTGATGTCCATTTGTTTTTGTTTTTTTTTTCTTTCGTTTTCTTGTCTCATTGAATTAAAATATAGTACAGAATTGTTTACGTACATTTTTTCATTCACATTTTGCAAACATAATAAGTAACTTACAAAGTTTCTAAAATCAGCCGGATTACAGAGAAAAAAAGGACATACACAGTTACGAACTCAAATTAAAAGAAATTGCGAAGCTTTTCTGATTACAGTCACCGTGGGGCTTTTGTCCTCGTGTAAAAAAACTTTTAGAAAAATCTTTAAAAGATCAAAATACTCTTTAAATAATTCGTTGCCATCAGTTCCTTGATTTGAAATTATTTATATATTTCTTTTCTTCATCCCCATTTTGGTAAAGCTCTTCACCTATAAATTAAAACCCATGGCGAGACGGATAAGCTCGGCTGCACGTCAGATATTTTGTTGATCATCGACTTGAGATGACAATTTTTCTTCAAGTCTTTAAACAATGGGAAAGTGGAAGCGGATACAGCTTTTTTTCCTGCAGTGAGGTGAAACTCCAAAAAAGCATCCTCATATCACTCAATTGTTTTCGTCATTTTAATTTTCGATTCCTTTTTGAATAGTAATGACGTATAAGACATACGCCTGGAAAAAGTTGAATTAAGCGTTGGTGGATTGGAATTCATGCACGATTCATGAACAATAGAATGAACGGCACCTTAATGAGGGAATAAACTTTAGTCGAGTGTTGTTGTTCGTAGCTGCTGGGATTTTGTGTCGTTGGATACGAAGGCAAGCACTCATCCTTTGGACGCACTTTTCCCGGAAACCTGTCTATGAGTAGCAATGCTTGTTGTTTTAATTTTTTCCTTTTTTTAATCTAAGTGCTTCAATGAGTCCCATTAATCCCATAGTCTTAGTAAATGAATTAAAAGAGGCGCTTGGCAAAGTTTTGACATCACTTGTAAAATCAACCAATCAGTAGAAATAGCAATATCTGTATAAAGGCGGTCAAGGTTTTGAAAAGCATTCAGCCCCTTGGCACCCTCAGTCATTGAGACCAGTTATTATTCCTGTCATCTATCACAAAAAAATTTGACAGGTGTCTATTCTATGTTGGAACATAAATTATTTAGAAGACGATCCTTGTTCGGCAGTTCATAGGTTATAAACAATTGGTTTTGTGCTGCAAATGCCTTGCTTGAGGACCAGGAGTCAAAAAGTCCAAAAGGTCACTGTTTTGAGTTTTTATCCTTTAGGAAACCCACGCACCCTTTATGTTTCCACAAGCGTGTGCGTAAATACTAATTTAAAAAAAGGAAGAATGATCATTTTAAAACCCCTTTGTGAGGGATGATAACAATTTTTGAGAAGTTAAAAAAAAAGAAAACAAAAAGAAAACAAAAATAGTGAGATAACGTGGCGCCTTTGAATTTAGAAAGACTACTTGCGATTAGTTTTTTTGGCATCTGTAACCTTTCAAGAAACACAGGCTTTAAAAGGTGTCGATTTTGTGTTGGACCGGTAATTATTCCGAATGTGATCTATACTTTTGTTATTGACTGCTTGTTCCTAGAAAACAGCTGGTTTTGTGATGCAAACGCTTTACTCGACTATAAGTGATATCGCCGTAGCTTTTTGGCAAAACCGAGAATCCCTTAGGAAAGTTCTTGAAGGTGAGGTATGTTGAGACAATTATTTAGTGACCAAATTCCATTGTTGAATATTTCATCAAACAAATGACTTTTCATTTTAATTTCTTCTGAAGCATATCTTTCCAAATACAAATAACATATTTATTTGTATCTTGATTCATATCAAACACAGGGGAAACTATCAGCAGGATAGAGCCCTATTGAAAAAAATAAAAATCCAAAACCAAGAACAGCAACAGAAACGTCTTTACGTCGGCCAATTTAAATTATCAACTCAAAACTTAAAATTTTAGACGCGTTTGTACGCAAATAATAAGCAAAAGGAAACATAAAAGGTGAAAGATGGGATAATAACTCTCGTTAAGGAGACAATTGATTCCAAGTTGCGCGTAATGTACAACCTTGAAATAGCATGGTTGGGAAAAAGAACGCATTTCTGGAAATGAACAATGTTAACACTTAAATGCAAAAATCGAAGGTTGCCATGCCATTGTTATTCATTGAGTTCAACCCCGCTTTTGCTGAATGCTGTTTATTCTTTCTCGTCCTACACTAACATACATACTGCATCTCTTGAAGAGCACCTTTCTTATGTCTGATATATTTTTGAAATTTCGTTTTCTGGGGCAAGGAAAATTTCACTTTCTTGGAAAAAGGACAGACAAATATATAAAAAAAGGGCAGATTAGGCTTACGTGAGTTGAAAAACAATAATTAAATCATACATAGACAGCCTGCATTCGAGTCTGAGTAAACTTTATGCGAATCTTAATTTTAAAAAATACATCTCCTTTGGAAAGAAGAAAAATTATGGAAAATCTACCAACAGTGTATGTTGCAAAAAAATAAAATTATTTAGAAACTAAGTGACATTATTAGAAGGAAGCCTTGAAATTAAGCGGTGGTCAGCTTTAAACAAATGTGATACGCAAATGGGCTTCTTTCATGGAGTAAAAACATAGAGTACAAAGTATCAAAGCACAGAAATCACGTGGCGCTTACGGTTAATATCCTCGGTAAATAATTGTGAACTGAAGAAGCTAGTCGAGATGTCGCGAACACTGATAAAAATGAAGGTGAGCTACCAACTTCTTCTACCAGTCTTCTTCTTTTTGAGTCTACGGTGCCCAAGGCAACGTAGACTCCTTGTTATCGTGCCCGTGAATCCGTCCGTGAACATTCCCATCATTCATAGTGGCATTATATATGCAAGTTGTTACAATTACTCATTTGAGAAAACGGCTGAAAGCAAATTTCCAAGTAGTTTTTAGGACTCAAAATTCACTCCTCGCATCTATCACTCAATCACTCCTTCTCCTTCTGCGCTAGCGTATAAGGCTTTCACGTGTTCAGTTAGAATTCCTGCATGGGCCTTATCTGAAAGCAATAAATTAGTCAAAATCTTAACAACCTGCCAAGAAATGATATGTGTTTAACTGAGACTAGAACATTTTACGGATGAATGAAACAAGGAACACCATAGACTCGTGTATCCACTGGGTGCTTAATTTTATTACCTGTATATTACTGATAAATCTGTCTATATATTTATTCATAAATTTGCGTATTTATTTATTCATATATATATATATATATATTATTTATTTATCTTTGATTTGACACTTTTTGGTAGACAAGATGTCAAACTTAGACTTACCAAGTCGAAGCTTACCTGTTATCATAACTGAGGCAAGTGTGTGAATGGTATTGTGTATCATAAGCATCAGTGGAAACAGTCTGGTTTGTATAGCAGCATGCAGAAACCCAAAGTTACGATACTTTGTTGTTGTGGCTTTCCTTTGCTCTTCACCTACTGATTCTCCGAGTCACAAATTGGATCAGAATAGAATTTAACCAAAGCTTTGCATTGTGCTCATTTGCTTACCCAACAAGTGAAAGCCGAATAATTCATTATTGCATCACTATTAGATTGCTTTTTGTTTTACCGTTGTCTGTCGGTATTTTCTGTTATTATGAGATATCCATGAGCATAAACAGAATTTCAACGCTTCAAAACTAGCTAAACAGTAGAATGAACGACAGCTCAGTGAGGGATATAAGCATTAGTCGAGTCTTGTTCTTCGTGGCCGCTGGCTTTTTGTGTTGCTGGATACCAATGTGGGCACTTGCACTCTGGATGCGTTTTTCCCCAAAAACCTGTCCTAGAGCTGTGCAACTGATTGACGTCTTTTTGTCTTATCTGAGTGCTTCAGTAAATCCAATTATTTATATTTTCAAAAATAGCGAGTTTAGAAGGGAATTTCGCAAACTTCTCCGTTGCTGCAACGAAAGGGCATGAAATGCATCAAACAAAGCCATTTCAGCTGGTGACAAGGGCGACGGGTTACTGGACAGGCGAAACAAACGTCGAAGTGTCTGAAATATCATCCTATTTGCTAAGGTTTGAATGGATTTTTTTTATTGCTGTTGTCGTTATTACTCTTTCGATCTATTCCGTTCCGTCAGCACTAGATGTTCATTTTTCTATACTGACTTTTTATATTTGTTCCATTACTCTGTTTTGTTTCTTTTTGTTCTCTAAATTCATTTTAAGAAAATGGCTTCTTGCATTTGGTAAAACTTACAGCTGTTTAGCTTGTTCGTCACTTTTCTTTCCATGTTTTTGCAAAGAATGTAACTTTGAGGAGATGAGAAAAATAATAATAACAGCAAACATGAGCCCCACTTCCAAACCAAAAGCTCACATTTTTCATCTATTTACATAATAATAAATTATTATGTAAATAGATAAAAAATGTAAAGTTTGAGCTGTCATGGCAAAAAGCTAAATTAATTCTGTAAGTTAGAAATCGATCGAAGAATCCCGATACCCGCATTACCAATCAGCTATGGTCTCTTAAACTTAATTCAAATCCATTTAGATGGAAAATCTTGCGCCAAAAAAAATTATTATGCTGCTCTCCTCAACTACAATTCAATTAGGTTTTTTTGTTTCATTAATCTAGTTCGAGAAAGACAAGCGGGGAAAATTAGTCTTCAGGGCTCCTACCGATGGATTGATTGGGGGTGCTGTGTTTTACTAATTTAGTTCAAGAGGGACAAGTGGGAAACAGGGCTCCTGTTGATACATCGATTGAGGGTATTCTGTTTTACCAGTTTAGCTCGGGAGAGACAAGCGAGAAACAGGGCTCCTACTGATGCATCGATTGGAGGGCATTGTGTTTTACTAATTTAGCTCGGGGGAAACAAGAGGAAAACAGGGCTCCTACTGATGCATCGATTGGGAGTGTTGTGTTTTACTAATTTAGCTCAGTGGAGACGAGCGGGAAACAGGGCTCCTACGGATGGATTGATCGAAAGTATTGTGTTTCCCTAATTTAGCTCGAGAGAGACAATCGGGAAACAATAGTCTTCAAGCAATTGAAATGACCACCTGAGCCTTAAATTAAATAAAGGTGTCTGTCTGTGTAAAGAAAACATTTGTTTTTTTCATGCCAAATAAGCTTGATTTTTCACAACAAAATTCTATTAAGAGACCAAAATGACAAAATATAGCGTCGAGTGCCCTTTTTTCCCCATCTCTCCTTTATAGGTAATTATGTGAGCAAAAATTTCGTTGATGAACAGCCTCTGGCGTCGTTAATAATGCTCGAGCTTGTGTATGTGCCAAAAAAAGTCTACTTTTGTCAATAGATAGTCGAAGTACGCAAAAAAAGAAGATTATTAACATATAAGCCTAGCTTGCATTTGAAGATCATTTTCGTTTTCATTTATCGAGTCAAGCTCAATTGCATGTTTTAAAAACTAGATGACACCACTAATAAAAATTGCTGAGGGAAGTCACAAGGCATGCAGTATTGTACAGTTTCCTTGAGTAAATTTTCGAAATTAACGATTTATTTCGTAAACCGTAGGGATTTATGTAAAATTTAACAGCACAGCAACATTTTCTTTTTTTACAAACTCCCGTTCAAAGAATGTTTACAGAAATTTGTCTTTTTCGGATTGCATTAAGTTTACTCTAATCTTTGATTATCCCTGCTCACTGTCAAGGAAGAAAACAACAATATGAGCTTTGTAGAGAATTAAACTGCTACTGAACTATTTTACCGTCAACTAAGTATTTCATTTACTTTAACGTGAGATGATTTCATGGTCGCTGCTCAATGAGAGCTTTCGAAAAGGTTCATAGGAATTAACACCCAAGGCTAAAAATAATCAAACTTGGAAAAAAAAAACTTTCGATTATAGTTTTAGATCTTGGAAGCTAAACAAGATCATCGTCCACTCCAAATTACTGAGTTGATTTCGGTCAAATTGTACCTTAGGAAATAAAAAAAGAGTAACTCCCGTTTTTATGCTGCTTAGGGTTAGGGTTAGGGTTAGGGTTAGGTTAAATCTTTCCCTCTTAATGTGAAACGTATGGTGAGTTTTACCAGAATGAGTTCAACTGTACGTTTATAACTTTACTAAGGACCCTACGTTACTAACAAATCTTTCACCAGTGGGAAATTGGAGGCGAAAAAAATCTTCCCTCGAATGGGTTGGTTGAGACTCCCGTTATACATAAATTAAATTATCAATTTTCTCAGTCATTTTTGCGAAAGCGTGCCTGATTAGCCATACGATGGATAGGCCTGGGAACTATATAAATAATCACTGGTGGAGGTGACACGGATGCAATCTGGCCGCTATCCAAGAGAAACAAACATCCGCTGGTAGTTGCGTGATTGAGAATTATTGCAACCAGCCTTCTTTGTCACCTGTCACTTTTTAAGATAATGATAATGAATCATTCAGCAATCCCTCTAAATTTGTCGACTGGCTTTGGAACGCTTTTGCGGACACTGGGTGTTACCATTAAAAAAGATATTAAGACACCTCAAAGTGTACCGTGTAAAATAAGGTAAGATAAGGTAAAGATTTATTATTACGTCTCTACATATTTTTGGCCACATCTAAAGAGGGTTTGTTTGAAATTTTTTTTCATATCTGGCGTAGCGCAGGTTCTTTTTGTAGAACCCTTAATTTTCAAATATTGAGATCGTATTAGGATGCGTATACTACAAGACTGACTGACTCATTAATTTAACGAAATTTATTTCAGATTTTTTACCTCGAATACCTTCGGTTATATAAGTGTCTAACCTTTAAATAGCAAGAATTAGTTCAAAATTAGATTGTCATATTCGACATTGTATTTTATGATGTTAAAGTAGTATGAAAAATAATGCAATCGACTATCGCCGAATATTGTGGTTCATTCCTCCGAGATATCGTCGATTATTGGAGAGATATCTTTGCATTTTGTCGCCAAGAGAGAACGATAAATCGACGAGACGGCAACGCTTCAGCAGGCGAGTAGATTTTCCTGGGAAAACAGTAAGCGATTCATATCATACCTACGACCGACCTGAAGCTATATACTCGATTGCAAATGTGCATTAAAGGTCCGTAACAATAAAAAAAAAAATTGAACTTTTCTAGTTCATCTCGCCTTCGTCAAACAAAAGCACTCTGCCCAAAGTAGGTTACAGTGATTTCACCAGTTCATCACAATAGCTTAGATAACGCAGTATATACGGTGCAATCTAAAGAGCACAAGCGTTACGAATAATGAAACCAATTCCAGCGAACTGATTATTAAATTCGTAATCACCTCCTTAAATCTGCTTATTTTCATCAAAACCCTCTAGCTGTTTCCGAGTTTCATCAAGTCTCTGTGCGATGAAATTAAGGGCCATAATGATTTTTGTTCGAGTCTTTAAACAGCCCCTCTGTCGTATTTATAATAAGTCTAGTGGATCACGTACCGGTTTGAAATAAAATGTGCAAAACGATGAATAGAAGAATAAATAATGAAAATAAAAAAATTCGTCGCCGCTTCGCGAAAACCTGAGAGCGGTGAAGGAGCTTGCTATGGACTTAGGTAGTGAAAAAAAAGATTGTTATTTTCCTTGGTCGCGGCCGCACTTGACAAGTAAAACCGGGTTATTTCTAATAAATCAATCGCTTTTGTCGGCTTTTAATCGAACAGAAGCTGCGTTAACGGTAACCAAGAAGTTAACGTAGAACATGAGTGCAGAGAAAGGAATCGAAAAGAAAGAAAGTGAGAAAATAACATCGTGGCCCTCGAATTCTGCACTTTTTTGGTTTCCCCATGATGTCAAGTTCACCCACTTCATAACCTAGTTCAGTGCCGCCGTTCATAAAAAATTCCCTTTATTTCATCTTAACCGACCTTTTACCGAGTTAAATTTTTTGAAATTTTAACCAGGTTTCTATGAAAATAGCCCAATGAAATATCGTATTGCGGCTATTGTATTACTTGTCCATCGATTTACTCAATCGATGTATTTATTCATACGTTCTTAAATTTTAAATTATTAATTAAATTTCTAGGGAGAAAAGATGTCAAACCTAGAGTTACCAAGCCGAAGCTTACCTGTTGTCATAACTGAGGCAAGTGTTTGTATTGCATTGAGCATCACAAGCATCATTGGAAACAGTCTTGTTTGCATAGCAACATATAGAAACCCAAACTTGCGATCAACTTTCAACCTGTACATCATTGCCATAGCAGTTAGCGATTTGCTGTGTGGAACAGTAGATATGCCGTTAGCTTCTACAACACCGATCATTGGAAAATGGGTCTTCGGCGACGCTGTATGCCAGATTCAAGGTTTTTTTGATGTGTTCACCTTTAACGTTACCCCAGCAACCCTTGGCTTGACGGCGTTTAACCGTTACATGAAAATTGTGAAGACAAACCATTACAATAAGATTTTTTCGACTTGCAAATCTAAGACGTGGCTGATTTGCTTGTGGCTTACCTTTGCACTTTATCTGATCATTGCACGATTCACAAATTGGTTACAGATTAAATTTGTCCGAAGCTACGCAGTGTGCGCTTTTGATTTCCCAACTAGTGAAAGTCTAATCGTTCATTACTGTATCACTGTGGGAATGCTTTTTATTTTACCGTTGTTTATCGGTATTTTCAGTTATTATAAGATATATCTTAAAACCCACGAGCATCAACAGAATGTGGTATCATCGCTACAGAACAGAAGTGAAAATGGTGTAGTGAGAAGCTCAGTGAAAGAAACAAACATTAGTCGAGTGTTATTGTTCGTGGCCGCGGGATTTTTGTGTTGCTGGATACCGATGTGGGCACTTGTTCTCTGGTTTCGTTTTTCTCCCGAAACTAGTCCAAGAATTGCAGCCATGCTATCAATGTTTTGCTTTTATTTGAGTGCTTCAGTAAATCCTTTTATTTACGCTTTCACAAATGGTGAGTTCCGAAGGGAATTTCGCAAACTGCTGTCTCGCTACTGTCGAAAGGCAAGAATTGCTGACAACGAAGTCAATGAAGGTGAAGAATAAGAAGCGAACTGTTAAGTCTTCTAGATTTTTCCAGACTAAGATCCTTTATAAAGGTCAAGAGGAATTTATTCTAATTGCTTCTTTTTTTATTCTTTTTATTGCTTGTCGTTTCAATAATTTTTGATGAATATTCTAGATTTCTTCATTTGATATATTTTTTAATGGCCAGTACGGCATTCCAATCTCAGCAGTATATAGGAAGTTTTTCACCAAGAATCAAGTGAGACGGCCCAGTTTATCACCAAAAAAAAAAGTCCTGGAATTAACAAAATGGTCACAAGTTTATCAAACCTTTTTGAAGAGGTGTTGGGACTTTCAAATAACTTACTAGTTATGAATTACAAGTTTTATGTCGATTGTGTCAAATAAAAGTTTGTCGACGACCTACTTAGAAAAGGCGAACTAACTATTAGAAAAAGGTAATTAGAACAAGGATATTGAGCTGGTGAGTATTTGTGTACTGGTCTTGATCAACTGCCAAAAAGAGTGATCACTCTGATAAAATTAATTGTAATTGTTTGTTTTTGAAGTTTTAAAGTGGCCAAAGTGACGACATTTTTAATTGTACAAGCCAAAATCAGCCATGTTTTAACTTACGCTGAGATGACTGAAGCATTCGTGGCACCTTTTCACGCGCAGGATGCAATGAGTGGAAACAATCCTGGAGTGAACAAAATCGTCACTACTAGAACTGTTTTTAGCGATGGAGAGACTTTCAAGTAACTTATCAGACATGAATAACAAGATTTCTGTTTACTTTGAGGAGTAAAATTTTGTCGAAGACCTACTAGGGGGATGCGTGACAACTGTTGAAAAAGAAAATTAGAACTAGGCTATTGAGCTGGTGAGTATCGTGCCTGGTCTTGTTCCATTGTCGATAAAGGAGATCCCTCTGAAAGGAAAAACTATAATTGTTTTTACTGAAGTTTTAAAAGTGGGCAATGAGACAAAGTTTTTAATTATATAAGTCAAAATTATTATGCTGAGACGAATGACACATTCGTGACACTCTGATCAAATTGGCTGATAATTAAGGGAGTTAGCGAAGAGCTTTGTGATTGATTTATAGGGTACTTTAAATATTATAAGACTTGCAGATCCTAAAACAGACCACCCCGCTAACTTAAGAATACAACTCCATAAAGTAAGTGATGTTCTTTGTTCTAAATAGCGTTACTTGTTGCATTATTAATAGTTCGGTGGCTGTGCTTGCCTTTTTTCACTCCATCTTTGGCGAGTCAAAATGAGACTCCCTTTCCGCTTCTCATAAAGTATGGTGTAGCTCTTTATTGTGTAAATCGGCCGAAAAAAAGTTACAAAACAGATAGATAGAAGAAATTTTAATGGTGTAATAAATATTGCGTGCAGTTTAGCTTACAGCGTACGAATAACGTGTACAGTTGAGCTGTTACATGTATGAAAAATTGATCGTCGAATCATGAAAACCTTTGCTTGGGTTAAACAAAGGACGACATCGCATGAGGCAACAGCTTAGAAGAAGTTTTCAGAATGCCTTTATCAATTAGATACCTAGGCTCCTTAATTGCATGTACATCACCACAGGGAGCAATCGATAAATTAATATTTTGCATGAATGAATGAAATATATCATGTAAGTCCCTGGCCTAACGTCGGGTACCCGTTTAGCCCTTTAACTCCCAGTATCTGATTGTTAATTGTCCCCTCTAGCTTCTATACCGTACTACTGCTTGCGGACGACTCAGATTAACTCGTGCAATGGATTTGCAAAAGGCCAAAAAGACTTTAGACCCAAGAATGAATTGATTAATGTTACTTGCGGATGTTACTTATTCAGCGGACGGCTTACAACAACACGTGCGTAAGATTTGGAAGGAAACTTAAGAGACTTTGGATTCGCAGTTAGTCTGGCGGATGAGAAGACCACGAAACCCATATACTTTTATGTTTAGTAACAGTGACACTGACAGTGGGAAAAATCAGTCTACACAGCTGATTGAGCACAACTTCGGTGCTTTTATTAATTTATTGTTGTGTTTATTGGTTGTGGGCTACGCCAATTAACAGACTTTCATTCTTTTATTGAAGGATTGTTCAAAAACGGTTAATTTACTATGCCTATCTTTTTCCTTTTCCATTCCTTTTCTCTTCTTTTTCCTTTTTTTTAATTTCAATCTACATTCTTCTTCAAATGATATGCTTTCTTATCGTTTCATAAGCCAATCACCGAAGCACAGCGTTTGCCTTTCCTTTACCTGCTTCTGAAGTAAAAGCTATACCTGGTTGTAAAAGCAAAATGATACTGACTGCATGGTAACAAACATATTTCAAATATACCAAGAAGTGTCGATTTCCTCCAATAGCAGAATAAAATGCGCATCGATGGCAATGTAGGTTTTACTTTAAATTAAAATCGATCAAGAAAAGTCGAAGTGTAGGGGCGAGACCTTGAACAAACGTGATCAAAATATAAGTTTGCCCCTTCATTAGTTAACTTAAGTGCATAAGTCTGCAGGTATACGAAAGAATCTGTTTTTTTTTTTTGTTTTTGTTTTTTTATGTTTGTTTTCTTTTTTAATTAGATTGAAAGACATTACAGAATTTTCACGAGAATCATTCTAATTCCACTTTATAAACCTGATCAATAACTCTAAAAGATTCTAAAATCAGCTGCACTGTGATGGAAAAGAGGACATACACAGAATCTTCATATACACGAACTTTAATTAACTGAAAAGATGAAGCATTCTTGATTACAGTCACTGTGCGGCTTTCTTCCTCGTGTAAAAAAGACTCAGAATATTTTATATATTATATAAATACCCTTTTTATTCATTGCAAGCAGTGCCTTAAAGTAAAAGAATTGCAAACTTTCGTTTCTTTAACAGAAATTTGAGAAATTTGGTAAAGATCTTTCACCTTTGCCGTGTATGGGACAAAATTTAAAACCTATGGCGCGACGGATAAACTCAGCTGCACGACATTAGTTTCTTAATTAGAACATCGTATTGAGATTATAATTTTTCTTCAGATCATTCGACAATAGCAAAATGGAAGCAGAAAAGCTTCTACATTCACTTATGGGATGGATGAAACTCCACATATCAATTCACCTATCAATTGCTCACGTCGAGTCACTTTCGCGAGAATTAAAACAGAGGCGTGGAAAATGCTAAAGAAACGTTGGTGGATTTTAGAGTGTATGAAGGCCGCTAGCTAAAAAAAAAAAATCGGCCATTAGTGGCTGCGTAGTTTAGACTTCTAGCAACCAGTTTTCTTTGTTAGCTGTTCCTTTGTAAGAAACAAAATAAAAAAGGCCCTGATTTTTTACGTGTTAACACAGACAAGTGTACAACACCTATTTTAAAATTTCTTATCGACTGACTTTGAAAAGTTTTGCGCAATTCGGAGTGTTACCACTGGGAATTATTTAAACCCCTTTAAGAAAACTGGTTAGGTGAGATAACACATTTTTTTCGTTAAAGATATTGCTTTTAACTATTATTTATTTTCAAGTATTTTGGAAACTGATTAGGAAGACCTTTATTTATCCGTTGATTCACACTAAATTCAGGCTGAAATGACAGCAAGAATTAAGAGTTTTAGATATGCAACTTCATATACTTCAACGCTTGTTTCTCTGATACCATGACCGAAACCAACGAATAGCAAGCGTTTTGTAAAAATGCATTGAATAACAGATGCAAATCAACGTCTTCTGTTACAGGAAAAATATCAGGCAAGTAAGAATTTCGAAACTTGTTTGTATGATAATATGACTAAAGGCAATTAATTCGAAAGCGAAAAAATTGGCGCCAGCAGCTGCTATCTTCATAGACTGTAGACATAGACTGTGTTTTATTAAAATTACATTGCAGATAAAACTGAATTGCGTAACTTCACATTAATTAATTGTACAAACTGTTTCTGCAACACATATTTATGAAACTTGTTGCCGCTCTGTCGGTCTTACAACGATTAAGATTGAAATTCCTCTGTTTCCTAAAATTGTAATTAGCCTGATAACTTTTTGGGATTAAAGAATGAATTTTGTTGTTTTTGTTTTCTAAAACTGATCGGAAAAGTGTCGATGTCAACTGTTCTTGGTGGGTTCTCAAGCTTGGGATGTTTGCTTGATCGAGGGCTTCTTTGTATGATGCTCCAGGGAAGATGCATGCGAGGGCTCTTTTCTGCACTCTCTCCAGATCGACTTGTAGATATTTCGGAAGTGCATGGTGGAACACTGGGCAGGCGTAGTCTAGGTAGGACCTGATGGTTGCGCAATAGATTGCTACAAGATCGATTGTAGGTACTTTAGCCCGCTTAAGTTGAATCAAAAAATAGTGTTTTGAGTTTGATTTCTTTATTATTTCTGTAATATGGTTGTTCCAAGTTAGAGTTGAACTAATATTGAGTCCAAGAAGTTTAACACACTGCACAGATTCAATTAGTTCCCCATCCACGTTGGTTTTTGGAAATTGGGGGTATTGAGGGCTAAAGCTGATCAACAGTTCTTTGGTTTTTGCGCAATTCAATTGAAATAGATTTTCCTCAGACCAGGACTGTACTTGGTCAACTGCACTTTGCGCGTGACTAATCTTTCCTTTCGGGACGGTTTCTGATACCGTCGTATCGTCAACGTATTTCCACAGATTAAAATTGTCGAGCGAAACTGACAAATCGTTTATCATTAAAAGGAAAAGCCAGGGGCCCAGTTTGGTTCCCTGTGGTACTCCGGCAGGCACTTTGCTCCACTCAGAGAAACAGTCATTGCCAAGTTTAACTCTCTGAGACCTATTTGAAAGGAAGTCAACTATCCAGTTAATAACGCTCTTCGGAATGTCCAGTTGATTCAGTTTTGATATTAGGATGGACTGATCTATTAGGTCAAAGGCCTTTCGGTAATCAAAAAGAAGGACCCGAACTGACGCTCCGTTTCCGTCTGTTGCTTCAAGCCAATTGTGTATCATGCTTATGAGTGCCAGTACAGTGGATGATCCAGATACCGTTCCGAACTGATTTGGGTCCGCTACTTTTTCCACGGCCGGTTTGATGAAGTCAGAAACTATAAAATCCTCAGCAAGTTTTGATAACGCAGGTGTAAGTGAAATTGGCCTTAGCTCCTTCTTGGGATCAGTCACTTGTTTTACCTTTGGGAGGGGTGTTATATTCGCCAATTTCCAAACTGACGGCAATTTTTGTTCTTTGTAGGAAGTGTTCAAAATGTCCGTTATGGGCTGTGCTAAAATTTCGGCGTATTCCTTTAGAACCCAATTAGGTGTGCCGTCCGGGCCAGGAGCTTTGTGTTTGTTGAGGCGTTTCAGATTAATGTACACTCGATGTGTTGATATTTTAGGGAATTCGGCGCCTTCTCCTGTAGGAAGGAGAACAGACGTGTTCTCACAGTTGATAGGCTGATAAGACTGGAGCGGTTCTAGAAGAGCTTCATTTATTGCACTGGCGATTTCTTGGGGGGACATGTTGGTGAATTGCTGTACATCGAGGGAGGACAGTAAATTGGGGTTTTGTTTTTTGGATCCACTCAGTTTATTTATCTCTTTCCACCACTGACGGGGATTCACACCTTTGAGATCTTGCACTTTTGAAGTATAGTAGGCTGCTTTGCATAGTTTCCTTTCTCTATTGACAGCATTGCGGTAGAATCTGAAAACTGGACCCTTCTTGTTGGAATGAAATGCATTTTGACGCAAACGAATCAACTCCTTGAGTTTTATTGTCATCCAAGGGGCGTCCTTCGGGTAAACTTTAATCGACCTTTCTGGCATGATGTTATTTATGCCGTTTGTTATCAGTTCGTTGAAATTGCGGAGTTTTCCCTCACAGGAGCTTTGCATATTGATGCATGACCAGTCGACATTGCTGAGATAGCGGCCGAGACTTGTCTTCTTGCTTTCTCTCATATCCCTGATATTGATATTTTTCCTGGTATGTTGGTTCAGTATCCTTATCCTAATGTTGACAGACGTTAACACTTGAGATATTTGATAGGGATATTCGATTTGGTCTTGTAGTGGCAAGTCTTGCAGCTGATTAACTGGTAAAATACCAATATAAGATACTAAAAACAAGCACAAAAGTGCAGAACGAAAAAGATTCGTGGCTGCCATTTTGGCGCCTGCGTAGATCAATTTTACTTACCCAAGTAGAGAGAGTCAAATCGTTCATTATTGTATCGCTGTCGGATTGCTTCTTGTTTTACCCTTAAGTATCGGTATTTTCAGTTATTACAAGATATTTCTCAAAACTAAAGAGCATCAACTTGATGTATTCTAGTCGCTACAGAACAGGACTGAAAATGGTTCAGTAACCAACTCAGTGAAAGAAATAAACATTAGTTAGGTTCTGTTGTACGTGGCCGCAGGCTTTTTGTGTTGCTGGATACCAATGTGGGCATTTACACTCTGGTTTCGATTTTCCTTTAAAACCAGGCCAAGAATTGCAGCTTTGTTGGCAACTTTTCTCTATTATTTTAGTGCTTCTGTAAATTCCTTTATTTACACTTTCACAAATGGCACATTCCGAAAGCAATTCTAGAACCTGCTTTGTTGTCGCCGTGAAAAGGCAAAAGATCTGCAAAATGTAGCTTCCATAATTAATGAAAAGGAAATTGCAAAACAGGAGGGCGAAGCGAACGTACAAGTCTTGTAGATTTTCAAAGTTTCTGATATAACATCCTATCCGCCAAAAGTAGAAGGGAACGTAACTTGTGTAATGTTTCGCAGAAATGTGCATGATATTTCCCACTATAATTGTCGAATTAGTGCAAACATATCAGAATACAGTAAGTTGCCAGAGTATATTCCTTAGTCGTATTCCAGATCTCTCTAAAGAGAAATTTTTAATCATATATACACTGTATCAGAAACGAAACCACCAACACCCTTCCTCCCCATTGGAAAAGAAACAGAACCAGGTAATTTCTACGTATAGGAAAATATATGAATGCGCCCCTTTGATTAAGACCCCATTCGCACCAGCAAAAAGTGTTTAATAAACGGGATTTAGCGTGATGAAATTCAGAAACGGAGAACTGAAAAACTGAACTCTCAATAATATTTAAGTTATCGCTCTCTTGTACTATCGCTCTCTCATTGTGCTAAACTTGAAGTCGACAGATGTAAATAAACTCATACTCATTAGAATGAATAAACGGCTCCTCAAAAATCATTATCACTAATCTATTCATGATTTCCTAATAGCAGCTAAAATTTCAAGTGTTATATTAGAACCTCAACCATCTTTTTTAATCGTTGAGTGGCAACGGCTTTAAACTCTGGCCCCTATCCATCAGATAGGGGCTTACTCATAGAGGCTCTGAGTAAGTAAATATACTAAAAGGGAGAATTTCCACATGAAATAAGTAATTTGACATAAATAAAAGATTAAGTTGCACTTTACCAGCCTCAAAATGTGTTATTAGTATTCAGGCGTCCATTTTTAAGATAGCTACGCGTAGGAAACCTTTGTGAGTCCCTCAAGGATCGTCGGCTATCAGAAAATTTAAAGTCAATTCAGTCATGATTCAGAAAAAGAAAATTAAGAGGCGATCTCTGTAAGAGCGGTCCCGGGCATTTCGCATCGGAAAAAAGTTTTCCCTCAAACTTTGCCCAATAAACTATCTTTGGTAACAAGTAAATAAAACCACATTAGTTTCTGGAAATACCTCAAAATAAAATTTTTAGAGCTCTCAAAAGTCAAAGCTGCAAAAGGCCCTTTTTTGATCTCTTGCGACATCGAAAATTTCAAAAGTTGAATAGCCCTGTCCTCGTATCACACCGCATGCAACAACAAAAAATTTTGTATTCTTAAAGTGTGTGATATATAAGGTGTATAAAATGCATTTCAATTTTGATATTCGTTTATTTAGAGGCTCGTCATAATTTATTTAAAAACACTCGTTGGACAGCTCTCTGAAATTGGTTAAAAGTACTCTTTCTTTCTCGATTGATATTGCTCAAGTCCAGACCAGACCATTAAAAACTTCAAATGAATGAAGGGGTAAGTTTCTAAAGAAACTGTGGTGCTGCGTCGGTGGGAGAGTATAGAAGGTAATTTAGTATTAACAACTGGGTTGAAAACGTAAATTAGCCACCGTAAAGAGTAAAAAAGCTGACGTTTCGAGCGTTAGCCCTTCGTCAGAGCGATTAGAAGAATTGTGGGTTGTGTATGGATTTATATGTAGAAAGTGGAGCTACGCCATTGGTGGGAATATGATGACGAAAAAACAGGAATAAATTAGTTGAATGAAAAGCGCTCGTTGATTCCGTGGGGATTAAGGGTGCCGATTTGAAATATAAATTTTTGTTCTAGTGTTTTACGGCTTTCCGAACTGCCTAGATGTAAGGAAAGGCCGCAAACTGCCATATGCTGTTTAGAATGATAAGGAAGATTAAAGTGTCTAGCGACTGGCTTGGATGCGTCCTTGTCATTTATTTCCACATCGCGAAGGTGTTCTCGGAATCGGTCACCCAGTCGTCTTCCTGTCTCGCCGATGTATAACTTATTGCAATAAGTGCAAGTTATGCAGTAAATAACATTGGCGGAGGTACACGTAAAGTGATCAATGATCTTAATGGATCTTTTGGGTCCCGATATTTTCTGTACGTTGTGAATGAAAGGACAAGTTTTGCATCGTGAGCGAGCGCATTTAAAAGTTCCAGATTGGTCATTGGTTAGAAATGAACTCCTGACTAAAAAGTTGCCTATGTTTTTGTCACGTTTGAATGAAATAAGTGGGGGTTGCGAAAAGATAGTGCCAGTCTCTGAATCGTTTTGGAGTAATTTAAAATTTTTAAGAATGATAGATTTAACTGCGTGGTTGTGAGGGTGAAATGTAAGAGTAAATGGAATGCGATCCGTGTTCTCCTTCTCGGCCGTTTGTAGTGCTGCCTGTCGATCGATTTGTTGGGCACGGTGGTAGCCCGCTGGAACGACAGAAACAGGATAGCCGCGTTTATCGAAAAACTGGCACATTGCCTCTGATTTTTCGGAAAAATCAGAGTCGTCACTACATAAACGACGAAGTCTGAGAAACTGTGAAAAAGGTATGGAGTTCTTGACGTGTGATGGATGTGAGGATGAATACAACAAGTAACTATGTGAATCTGTAGGTTTGTAGTAAACACTAGTACATAAGCCGTTGCCTTCAATTGAAATTTTGATGTCTAGAAAAGCCAAAGAATTGTCGGAAATTTCCCAGGTATATTTAAGAGCCGGATGAAAGGAATTGACGGCGGTTATAAATTGAGTGAGCTCCTCTTTGGTAGAGGAGGTAGCGCCGATGCAATCGTCAATGTAGCGGCCGTAGAGTTGAGGTTTTGGGCCGTGGTATTGGCTAAAAAATTGATGTTCGATAAAACCTACAAAAAGATTGGCGTAGCTGGGTCCCATTTTAGTACCCATGGCCACGCCATTAGTTTGTTTGTAGTAGTTACCACCGAATGAAAAGCAATTGAGTGTGAGTACTAGTTCGGCCATACGGAGTAGTGTAGCAGAGCTAGGTTCCTTAACAGTGCGTTGATCGAAAAAATGTTTGAGGGCCCGGAGACCTTCGTCATTGGGAATGACAGTGTAAAGAGATGTTATATCCATGGTGAAAATAAGTTTGTTTTGGTCGAGGAAACTAAAGTCACGAAAAATTTCAAGTGCGTGTTGGCTGTCCTTAATGTAAGACGGTAGAGTTTTGACGATAGGTGCCATGATTTTGTCTAAATAGCTGGAAATAAGTTCAGTGGGACAACTGCAGGCAGAAACGATGGGTCGACCTGGGTTGTTAGATTTGTGGATTTTAGGTAAAAAGTAAATACACGAAGTTCTAGGAGTAGTAATGATGAGATTTTTAGCAGTGGCCGGCAATTCTTGTTTAGCTATGAGATCGTTAATCGTATTTTTGACAATGTTTTGGTTCATTTCTAACCAATGACCAATCTGGAACTTTTAAATGCGCTCGCTCACGATGCAAAACTTGTCCTTTCATTCACAACGTACAGAAAATATCGGGACCCAAAAGATCCATTAAGATCATTGATCACTTTACGTGTACCTCCGCCAATGTTATTTACTGCATAACTTGCACTTATTGCAATAAGTTATACATCGGCGAGACAGGAAGACGACTGGGTGACCGATTCCGAGAACACCTTCGCGATGTGGAAATAAATGACAAGGACGCATCCAAGCCGGTCGCTAGACACTTTAATCTTCCTTATCATTCTAAACAGCATATGGCAGTTTGCGGCCTTTCCTTACATCTAGGCAGTTCGGAAAGCCGTAAAACACTAGAACAAAAATTTATATTTCAAATCGGCACCCTTAATCCCCACGGAATCAACGAGCGCTTTTCATTCAACTAATTTATTCCTGTTTTTTCGTCATCATATTCCCACCAATGGCGTAGCTCCACTTTCTACATATAAATCCATACACAACCCACAATTCTTCTAATCGCTCTGACGAAGGGCTAACGCTCAAAACGTCAGCTTTTTTACTCTTTACGGTGGCTAATTTACGTTTTCAACCCAGTTGTTAACACTAAATTACCTTCATTAAAAACTTCGCTTGACTTCTACTAATAAGATGTTTGGCTGCAGAAAAATATAAAAACATCTTGCACTTATTGATTTTCTTCGCCGAGGTGACTTCGAACTTTTAGCGATATTGCAAGCGTGACAGCCGATTATGCAAATTAGTTCATCGAGCAAACTCAGACCGTTTTATGCGAGTAGCTCAGTAAATCATAGATTTTAACCATTTTAAGTAGAAAATATAGTAGAAAATATAGTGCACAGAGCTTTAAGACCACACCGATTAATACCTTAAACATTTTAAAAGGCCAAAATTTGACATATTTTATTATCTCGTGACGAAAGACGTCAACAACAACGTATCGAATATCATAATTTGATTAGCGCTCGCAAACCCCTTTTTAAAAATTTGGCTTCTGTTATTTCATATTTGAGTTCTGATGGCTTACGCTATTCAAACCTGTATGAACATTTCAAAACCAAACTACAGGATTCTATTCAGTGTAACCGGCGATAACAGCACACACTGAAATACACCGTGACTACTGTCACATAATTCAATTGTACATGTGTAATTATCCTCACTTGCTTCTCCCCTCTTAATAAAGCAGCGATAACATCGCCTTTTGGATCCGAATTCTGGTCGGCAGGAATAAGAGAAATTTTGTCTGCACACCTGTCTTTATGAAAGTTTCTATTCAGAACTCTAGGGAGTTCTTGTGGAAAAGGACCCCGCGATTTTTGAGGAAATAAATTATTACGTTACGTGTGACCGCATTTTTCCAACAATTAGCTATATCTATACTGTAAAGTGCGTAATTGTATTAGCTGTAATTCATATGTCTCCTTAGGTACTGGTTTGCTTGGGATTAATAACTTTAAATTCTTGAAGCGGTATTCGCCAAAAGAAGTCCTGTTTTCAGT
>NC_142672.1:30025085-30035085 GCF_964200805.1 Pocillopora damicornis | reverse complement strand
GGTTCATTATATTTGAGGCAGCTGAGCCATTTGAGGCAGCTGTGCCTCTTGAGGCAGTTGGTCATTTCAGCCAGTTGGGGTCATTTGAGGCAGTTGGGTAATTTCAAACAATTGCATCATTTGAACCAGTTTACTCATTTGAGCTGGTTGGGTCATTTGAGGCAGCTGTGCCATTTGAGGCAGTTGGCCATTTCAGCCAGTTGGTGTCATTTGAGGTAGTTGGGTAATTTCAAACAATTGCATCATTTGAACCGGTTTACTCATTTAAGCCAGTTGGGCCATTTGAGACAGTTGCATCATTTGAAGCGGTTTAGTCATTTCATACAATTGGGCCATTTGAGGCAGTTGGGTCATTTGAACCAATTTTGTCATTTCAGCCAGTTGAGTCATTTGAGCATGTTTGACCATTTGAGACAGTTGCATCATTTTAGGGTTTGGTCATTTGATCCAATTGGGTCATTTAAGGCAGTTTGGTCATTTGAACCAATTTTTGCATTTAAGTGAGTTTGGTCATTTCAGCCAGTTGGGTCATTTGAGGCAGCTGTGCCATTTCAGCAAGTTGGGTCATTTGAAACAATTGGATCATTGTAACCAGTTTACTCATTTGGGCCTGACTGGTCATTGGAGAAAATTGCATCATTTGAACTGGTTTAGTCATTTATAGAATTGGGCCATTTGAGGCAGTTGGGTCAATTTGAACCAATTTTGTCATCTAAATGAGCTTGGTCATTTCAGTGAGTTGGGTCATTTGAGGCAGCTATGCCATTTGAGGCAGCTGTGCCATTTAAGGTAGCTGTGCCATTTGAGGCAGCTGTGTCATTTGAGGCAGCTGTGCCATTTGAGGCTGTTGGTCTTTTCAGCCAGTTGGGTCATTTCAGCAAGTTGGGTCATTTGAGCCGGTTTGGCCAATTGAGGCAGTTGCATCATTTGAACTGGTTTGGTCATTCAGCCAGTTGAGTCATTTGAACTGGCTTGGTCATTCAAAGCAATTTGGTTGACCAATTGAACTGGATTGGTCATTTGAGGCAACTGGGTTGACCAATTGAAATGGTTGGTCATTTGAGGTTTTTTGGGTCATTTCAACTGGTTTGGGAATTTGAGGCAATTGGGTCAACAGAGCTGGTTTGGTCATTTGCAGTAGTTGTGTTATTTGAACCAGTTTGGTCATTTGAGGCAATTGGGTCAATTGAACAGGTTTGGACAATTGAGGCAGTTGGGGAATTTTAACCAGTTTGGTCATTTTAGTAATTTTAGCAAGTCAGCTCATCTTACCCATTTGGATCATTGGAAGCACTTTGGTCATTTTAGAGAGTCAGTATCAGTGAACCTCTTTGATCATTTGAGACATTGTGATTGTTTGAGGCAGTTGAGTAATGACTGTAGTCAGTCTGGTCATTTGACACAGTCCAATCAGTTGATACAATCTATGATTTAAGTTTGGTGAAAATAATCTATAGTCCAAAGCTAAGAATCTTGCCAAAAAAACCCACACAAGAATAAAGGCAAAAAGTTGCACTATCCCGCTAGAGGTCACTACCATCACCATACAGTTGTTTACTAAAGTAAAATTTCATTTATTTTCTAACTGTATTGCTAAGAATTACAGTGCAAACCACCACTGATGAAAATATATAGGGCCACTCACTTGACCTCAGGGGGTAAGCTAACTTATATACACTTGTGTTGAACAGTTTAACTAACAGAAAAAAAACAATGACTCCAACAATTACAGTAGACTCCTAGTTGGGTGAAAACCGGGTGTTTCAAACTTCTTTTTACAATATCTAAAGCAGACACCTGCTGCCACCCACTGGAATAAAAAAAAATCCAAGAATATCTACTGACTGAAAACCAATTTTCACTGACCATGTATGTGTAGGGAAAAAAACTATATATTTACAAATGAAAGCATGGTTTCTTCAATTATAGCCAGACAAAAGAGAATGCCAAAGCCAAATGGCAACATCATCAGCTTTCAGAAAATAAGCATATTTGGATACTAAGGTTAGAGACAAAACAGTCTTGTTTACTGTCTGGTTAAGTAACATTACTTAACCTCACAACTCTTTCAGAGCATCTTACATATTTCTGATCACCCTTTGCAGAGCATTACACTGCCCAAACAATATAAGTTCAGTTTCAATTGTTCTAATTGCTTTAAATTAGTTTTAAAAGTCATAATTGCCTTTAATATTCATACATGTAACTTAAGGTCAAGAGGGACAGCCACAACAATTTTCTCTTTACCATTAGCAGTGCCTAAGTTGTAGCTCAACTCAGCTACACCACATATACTATCAATCCTCATTACTGGAATAAAAGCTGCCACTGACTCAACTTCAAATGATGGCAGGCATGCTTGAATTGGTAAACCAAAGTAAAACCTTGCATGAGGGTGAACTTTGTACCAATGAACACAAGCCAGTGTGTAAGGTAGGTTCACATTTTCACCAGTTGGGGAACGGATAGTTATAGAGTGCTTGAAGAAGTATTGGACAATCCCTCTAAGAGAAAGAGGAAATAGTAGAGAGGATGAGTGCTATAAACATACATGTAGTAATCTTCTATGTTCTGTACAAAAAGCTTAAGAATTTAGATTCACTAAGATCTAGTGAATCTTACTTCTTATATACATGTAGAGTAGTGCTTTGTAATGTGATAAATAGCAAGACTGTTAAGTTGCAAACACTGAAAGTATTTACTATTATTGTCCTCTGCATCTAAATATACCAAGGTAATAACAGCAAAGGGTATGCTCAATCATTTTTTAAGCAGGTGTTTGTTGGGTTTGGTTCTCCTTTTGCTTGTTTGTCAATAAAGTATTTACTATACAGATTCAAACACAGAAGCCCATAAAAGGAGATAAACAAGTCTGCTTTGATTGAAAATCTTACGACACTGAAGAGCAAACTTAATATTTATTGCAGCAACTATAAAAGGGAAGTAAAAAAAATTGCCACAAGACAGATTCAAGGGGAAAAGAAAAAGTATTCCTCTACATTATATCACTGTTGTCTCCATTAATAATTCTTTGGAGAGCCAAAATATTTCTGACAAGGACATGTACATTCTGCATTTTTTTTAAGTCCACAGGAATAAATACACTGTATTTTCTCAACTAAAACCAGCATTTATCTGGAGCCTAGCATTTAATTTAGAAAATAGGGTAAAGTATGACCCCTTATCGCACCTCACTGTTCTCACAAATCAAGTTCAGGCCAAAATGATTTCAAACTTTTTTTTTTTTTTTCTACAGGTCTTTAAGTCATGGCAAAAAAATTAGAACAAAAGAATAAACAAATCAAACTAGTTTGAAAAATTTAAAATCATAACTACATTTGAACCACATGTACAAACTCACCTGGCCGCAGATCCACTGAAGCTGTATCCAAACCATTTGCACCATACCATCGCGCAAGTATACAGGCTGACCGTTCACTTCTTGAATACCAGGAGTCAAGTTTCTGGTCATAAAGTAGTAACTGTGAAAATTGACATGACAATTTGGGAACATAAACAATAGTGTCTTCCTTGTGTAGGAAAGTGTACATTGTTGTCAAGGCTTCAACTTCGTCATCTCTCATGTAAACTTCCTTGATAGGAGATAACACTTGAATGGAGCATTTGTCAACAAATGACAAATGGAACAGGTCAGTTCCAGTGTCAGCTTTGAGTTTCATACTTTCTCTATATTCAGTTGGAGTCAAAGGATTCTTCTTTGTCTGTGCCAATGAGCCTTTATCTGCAGATGCTAACATGTCTTTAAATCCATCAAATTCTCTTGGCCATGACATGCCCCTCACTTGTTGCCGCTCAATAAATTTCCTCATCAATTGTACCTCAATCTGATGGTTGTTTACATGTAAAGCACCCAAAATACCATTTAAGCGCTCAAATGAGAAGCACCAGAATCCATAAACAGGACCAAAATCAAGGATACATTCACATAAATGGCAATGAAGATGCATGTTGGGTGTGATTTTAGAAGAACCATACAAATCTTCAACACTTCTGCAAAACTTGAGAAGAAGGTCATCAGCAATTTTCACTTGCGAAGTGGATATAACTGTTGAACACAGTATACAGCATGCTTTCACAAATAATTTCCAGCATTGTAAATGTCTGTCTGGTAGTATGTCCTTTAAAGCAAAGGATGAAAAAACCACTGCCCAGTTCTTAAATTGATCAGCAGTAAAACCTTTAAAGCCTGACGCAATCTTCGATGGAATTCGCCCGATACTGGAAGGCAATTTCAATTTGTTAATCCTTTTTTGAAGCACTTTGAAGTCCTGTTCATCCAGCAAGTTCAATTCTCTCCAAATCTTAAGCATTTTCTTTGTAGTACCCAGCATCAAGTTATGCATGGGATCAATGACGACACATGCAATGAATTGTCAAAATATGGAAGGTGAATCAAAGATGATAATCGCACTCCATTCACACTTTCCTTCTTTTCACGGCCTTTCTTTGAGGTTACTGAGTTGTGAACTCTCCAGACCTGCTCTCTATGATCAATGTTGGTGCGTAAATCCCAACTGTCTCGATCAAACCCAGAGAAATCTTGTTTCTCCCCAAATGATGACCTTGGAAACTCTTTCTTGCACTTGTTACAGCCTTTTCTTGCTGAAAAGCCCAGAAAACCACAAAGTTTGCAAGATGCTGGAATGTCACAGGTAACACAAAGAACAGCAAGCCGACAAAATCTGGGTCCTGTTGAGGGGCAGTCCAACCAAACACCATCCCAAAAGTCTAACAATTCTTCCACCAAAGGGTCCAGGAATGAATTTACATTTCGACTTGGTTCCTGAGGACCTGGAATGATTCCCACCACTGCTACATTTTCCTCTTAATTTCTTTCCTGTGGTGGCAAGTTTAGGAAACTTAAATAGATCACCCCAACACTATAAACAGAATCCTTGTATGGTTGAAACCAATCAAGATTTAACATGCATCCAAATGTATTGGGGGCATCAAAGAAGGGCTTTCCTTCTGCACTCTTGAAATTCTTCCAGACTCTTCCATCATAAATGTCTCCTAGGAAGTTAGGATCTCGAGGACACTTTTTGTATTGCTCACATTTCTCAGAAAATCCAGGACGATTTAGGAATTCTTGCAGGGTTTTCTTGACAGAACGGTAGCAAAACACTCTTTTTGCTTTTAAAATCAGTTCTCCATGTTTGGAGTGTACAGCTTTGAAAAGTGCTGCTCCACATGACCTTCTTTGGCTTCTATGTGGATGATGGGGAAATTCCACAAAGCTGCAACGTTCACCCTTCTTCCGTCCATTTGACAGAGTTCGTACACAGTCCTCAGGTTTGTAACATGAAGAACATTTTGGACAAACAATGAATTTCTCAATATCATCTCGATTGATTCCCAAATGCTTCCTAATCATATAGAGGGATTGGGGAAGTAGGTTTGACATTTGTTTTAGAGCCTTGCAATGAATTATTCTAGCCATTAGATCCAGTAGTCTTTTCAGAAAACAGAACAGAACATTCACTGCAGCATCTGACAAGTTGTGCATTACTTTCCACGTCATGACAAAAATAATTATAAGACTGATAGATGTGTTGCTCAATACTGATAAATTATTACTCTGCGTAGTGTTACTCTTATCAGTGGTAATATCATCATCCTCGGATGATGACAGTAGGTTTTTAAACTGCAATTCAGCCTCATCATCAGTCTCTCCCTAAAAAGAAAAAAGGGTAAATGTGTAACTTTCAACCAATATTAAAAGAAAAAATACCCACTCAACAGCATTCTGTTTCTTTTACCGTGAAATTAACATAATGCCATTAAATACCCCTTCTTCATCAGAGGAAAAGCTCAAAATACATTCTAGTCATGCAATGCTTTAGAGAAGTATACAAGTTACAAGTGGAATATTCCATGGTAATATTACTTCAAGAAAGCGTTGCATAACTATTTTATACTATGCCATTGAAAATACATGTACAGTGGCCAACACTATCAATGTGACCTATGCATAATGGGAAGGTTGAGTATTGCAATGAATTTCAGGTCAAACTGATTTTCACTACATGTAGTATGATTTGCATTTTCCTTCATTTAAGGATTATAGTAATAAACATGGAATGAGGGAAAATACATACATACATACATCCATTATTGACTTTCCCCAAAGAGGCTTTTCAAAGACAATACCAATTTGTTAAAAATATTGTCTTCATGCTGTCAAGTGGAGAAAAAAAAAAATTACAAATACAAATACAATACAAATATTTAATTACAAATACAGTTCAAATTCCTTTAAAATAGAATTAAGCTGAAAATTAATTTCAGTGCAGCTCTTTATTTTGTACATGCTCCACCCACTGAGCAGCAAAGGCTTATAACAGGCTAGATGATATTTACTGATGTATTAGTCAGACAATTAAAACATCTGGCTTACATGTAAACTGTCAGATGACTCAGCACTTGACAACCCATTACTGTCGTCACTTCCAGAAACATGTGTATCTGTTGGTTAAAGAGAAATATAGGTCACTTCAAAAGAGAGTGAGAGCACAGGTTTAGTCACCAGCAAAAAAAAAAAAAAACAAGTGCGTTTTTGCTCATAAAAATAACTAACTTCTTTTTCACTCAAAAAAGAAGTTGCATGATTCTCTATTGTGACACTTGCAACACCATATGCATTACAATCCCAACTATTCATATATCTGTTACCTTACATGTACATGTCAATGCCAAAAAGTTAACTCGAGAACACAAAATCGTAACAAGTCCAAGGAAAATTTTGTCTTGGAGGAATTACAATGATTTGTAAAACAGCATCTTATATTTCAGCTTAAAAGTGAGGCCTATAGGTCACAAACAATGAATAAACATGCACAACAAACTGCATTTTTGTGTCCCCTAGGTCTAGTCGCATAGCTGAATCATTGTGATATGTAAAAAGTGGTGTTTTGCAATTAAATTTAGCCCCATCCTGGAGCGGGCTAACATCTGCAATACAAAACTGTACTTTATAAGCCAATTAACTTCAATTAAGCCCTCAAAACTTCAATCTCACCCAAACTTTGCTTTCAAAGAAGGTTTATTCTGAAGGTGAATAACATTAAAGTTTGGTGTAAATAGATATATGAATATATACCTTGAAGTTCCGGACTTTCAGCGGTAAATTTTGCAACTTCAGAACATTCATCGCTTGATAAATCAAAGTCAAGATCCAGGTCGCTTGAATCTGAGTGAATTCGAAGATCTTGGCTAAGCAATTCGTAATCTAAGATCAAAAATAAAATTAGACACAGTTACATCGACAGGCAGTTTGAAAAGCCGACCAAACAAAAGCAAACAACAACCATTCAAAGTCACACTGACTTACCAATTTTTGCATTATCGACGGTCTTCCTTCGCTTGTGGGCATTAAACGTCCTGATCGAGACCAGACGATCGCAGTGATCACAAAATCTTTTCTTCTTCCTCTTCGAACAATACACAATTTTCTCATTTGCAGGTAAAACAGAATTCATTTCCTCCACCAACGTGACTGGAAAACTATGCTAACTCGTTGAAAAAAGGCTTGGTTGCGAAGCTCACGCAGCCGCTTCGTGGTTATTGGTTCTTTGTGGCGGGAATTTTCAGTTCACGAGGTTCGCTGATTCAGACTGTTTCTCGACTTATGAAAATTCTTCTGCGGTTCAAATAGTGTTATTCATCTGATTTCAAAAACATGGATCGGAATTCCAGCGCACAAAGTCGCGGTAGTGCACCAAGCAATTTTTATTCAATATCACGGACTCCATCCCCTTCTAGCGGTTCGAGTTCGCGAGTAAGTTCAGTTGGTCGGTCGTCATCTTCTGTCCGATCCAGCGTATCTACGCCCCTATCCTCACGAGAAACAGCGCAGCAGTTGATCACTGGCCTTGCTGCCTGCCAGAGGTCGATTGAGGAACTGCTTCAGACCGTGCGAAGCTCAAACGAGCGTGTTGAAGAACTGGCCGAAAAAGTAAAAATCCTAGACGGCAAGGTAGAAAAGCTTTCTTCTCATCCCGTAGATGGAACCGAGAGTGATTCTGATGGACGAGGGAAAAAGAGAAAGAGAACAAAATCGTCTCTTCTTGTTCAGGTGAGTTTAAAAATTTTGACTGAAAAACCTTGGATTGCTGTTGTGGTACCTGATTCCCTCTGCTAAGTTGGCGTCATTTTGAAACGATCGAACAACGATGTATATTTCTCTCATTGAAGACTACACCCTGATGGTAATTTTCTCATTTACATCAGTTACATGATATCGTTCAAAATCTCAGTTAAGCTAAATGAATACATGTCAGTCGCTGGTTAACTTTTTAATTTTAAAAGCTTAAGGGAAGCTGCTTACTCTGGCTTTTCAGTCGTTCTGTTGATCGAGGTGAGAAATTTTCATGTAAGTGTGATTAAAGCTTACAAGCTTTTGTCTTGGTACCGCTCAATTTAGGTCACTTAGATTTCATTTAGTTTTTGGAGTTTTCATGAGAGGCTGAACACAACCTGTTTGTGACGTGAGTTACTTGCTTTACCGTGAAAATGAAAGTTTATAATGTTGCACTAATTGCGGCAGTATTCAAATTTGTGTAATAGGAAGAGGTTCACAAGCTCCACAATAGTAGAGACCCCGCAAGGCAATAAAGAGGAAGGGAATCGTAAGTAAAAATTAAACTGTGCACTTGTTTAGAATTTAAATTCTGATAACGACCTAGTGCATGTATATCTATTTCCAACTCGCATGAAATTGTATACGATTCACGTAATGTCAGCGCGAAGACAAAGCTACACGCGGAACTCTGTGATTTTGTTGGCAACGTTTTGCCGTCATCTTTCCTATTTGAGGAAGGACTTTGAGCTTGCCGCCTAAGTATTTTGTATAACAATAGGGGCCCGTTTCCGAAAGTTTCAATTAACTTGTGCGCGCGAAAATATTTGGACCCGGTGAGTTCTCGGGACTTTTTTAGGTCCCGGCAGAAGAATCACTCATGGCAAGCTTTCTTGAGTGAGAGTTATTCCCGCTAAATAATCATTTGCGCATCGAGACATCTGATTTCTCTCTTATCACTGAGGACGAATTATGAAGAGAGTTTTAGGTTAATGGTAGGGAGAAACGACTCTAAACAATTAAAACTAGATCGCGTTCTCGTGACGTGCAATTAGATCTGGCAAGCTGAACTAGTTCGAGACACTTTCAGCATGTAGTTGACGGAAAGCTCAAAAGTACCATACATGTAGGTTCCTGTTATTTGCCTAGCGTTCAGATCGTATAATACTAAGACGAACACTGTAACTGCTGTACCTCTGCGCCATTTCCCCGCGCGTTCATAGGAAGAAAGCTGTTGACCAAAGGCCATGTTCACCAATTTTCCTGGTTTTCGCGCGCTGCCAACTTTGCTACAACTGGCGGGGATTTTACAAATTGAACATCAGATTTTTGGGGATTTTGAAAGTATTCTAAGTCGATCGGCAATGTTCGAAAGAAATTTAAGGGCTAGAAAACCCGAAATAAGGAAAGAAGTCAAATCAAAATTGTGCAACGGAAATCAACTGGTAATTAAAATTTATCATGCAGGTTTCAGGGTAATTATTTTTTGTGGGACTGATATAATCTAATTTGATTTGAAAACGGACTTTTTACTCTGAAAGCGCATCAAATGTTCACCGTTCACATTCCGCCGGAGAAATTTGAAAACGCAACAATCAACGGCGACAAAAACGCTTGAGTGCATCCTTGAGGGTTAGGATTAATCACAAGATTATCGTGAAGTCATCGTTTTCGAAAAGCTCCGTTTTTAAAATGTTCTCTGTCCACACTAAAACGCAAGGCCAAATTCCTTCAGTTTGAAGAGCGTTTTCGGAAAGCTCCGTCTTCGTCTCCGGATTAGTGTGGACGGTAGGCTTAACCGTGGAATGAAGCTGCGTTTTCAAATTTCTCCGACGCAGTGTGGACGGGGCCTAAGGCAGGCTTGAAGACCCATGAGCACTTTTTCTCATATGTAGACTTGGA
>NC_142672.1:28548707-28593707 GCF_964200805.1 Pocillopora damicornis | reverse complement strand
TTTAGCGGATGGTCACTATGTCGCCGTGATTTAAGGGCCGCGAAACCGTTGTGATGTCCGGTTTCGTCTAATATCGTTCTACGCTCTAAAATGTGGTTTGACTCTCTGGGTTTAAGATGATCTTCGTTACCCACTGATTTCACAGCCCTCAGCGGAGGTTTTTTGCTGGAGTGATTCTTTAAGCACGGATGTTTGCCAACTAATTCGCAGATGACATTCCATGATTTAATCTGCATATAAAAAAAGAAAGATTTAATAAAATTTTATCTATAACTTTGTTGGCAGTGTCTTGATACAATCTTCTATCAAACGAACGCATCTGGACAACGAAAAGATACTGTTAAATATGGCAAATGGGCCCCGAAGCGCGGGACATGATTTTTGTGAGCATCTGCATTTATAAACAGTTTAGTTACTGCATCTGCGTTAGGCACGGCCAATTTCACTTCCGCTTTTTAATTAATTTTGAGGCTGAACTTGACCGAAAACTCTCATGGCACTTTTTATCTAGCAATCACTTAGAAAATCTAGAATCAGGGAGGATTACCTGAGTTTCTGACCTTGGCAACAAAATTTTACGCTTGAAAACGAAAAAAAAATTTGTTTATTTTTAAATGTCCCCGGGGCAGAATATAAATTAATGAGGCAGATGTAAATTAATTACGCCAGAGATAGAAGATTTAAGATAAAAACTAAAGCGCTTTTTTCCCACAAATATGTACATGTCAAAATATTACCGTTATCTAAAAAGTTTAATTTTGCACTTTCATTTTTTAATGATTTTTGCAAACACACCTATCTAAAATTGGCATCATCGTAATTGGAAATTGGACAACGCTACCATGCGGAAAATGTGATAAGTCTTTAGTTGCACGAACGCTGATGACTTTGTTTCTTTGTTTACTTAAATCTTCTGTCGCATATACTATCAAAGTTTTCCCATGGAAATGGAGTTCAACTTAGAAGCTTTTTTTGTTTCCGTGCGCGAGGGAAATATTGCATTTGTAATATCAATTTATAGTATATTCTTGAACCTATGCAAATTTACTAATTCGTGTGCGATTTTAAATTATTTTTTTCTACCGAGTGTCATTGTCTACAAATATACTAATTCGTTTAAAAAATTAAGCAGTTGCAAAACCCACTTACGTTCTCCCAGGAAAATTCCCTTTGAGGTCGTCGTAAGGTAAAAACTGCATCTACACGATTTCCAACTAAAATGGTTCCAAGCATTGAAGATAATGCCTTTCCTGCCATATATATTTTCATGTCAGGCGTCACGAGAAAACTGAACGGCATGATATGAAAAAAAGCATCGCAAGATAAATCGCGATTATGTTGAATTGACAAAGCGTCGGGCGTAGGAGGTTTAAAAGCCGAGTTGTCAAAATTAAGTTTGTAAACAACGTGACAACCTGACTCAGTTGAATCGCTTTTAAGTACTTGCATCTCAACAACGATGTTGTAGAACATGCTAGCCACCTCCATCATTTGCCCCATTACGTATCGCTGGAATCCTCGACGTTTAGATTTGTAGTGTAGCAGTAATCCCGTGCTTGCCTCTTCTGAACAGTAGAATGACGGTGACATGAGCTTTGGGTAAGCAAATCGCATGTGTTCGTGTAAATTGTCGATTCCTCGTAGGAAGTCACTGAAATGCCTGCCGCTTATTTGTATAAACCTATCGTAGCCGTAGTTGCTGAAAAATTTCACAAAGCACGTCCCAAAAAATTGAATGAAGTCTTCCGAGGTCATTTTTGTCTCATTTCCGAGTACTTCTACCGCTGCAGACGCGATTTCCAACATCAGATTATCTGAGTACCGTTCGTGTGTCACGAATACATGATTTTTAATTCCTGTCCGCTGACGAATTAAATGCCAGATTTTTTCACCGTATTTCTCTTTCAAGAAATGCTCCACGCTTTCCAAGAGCATCCCATACATGGTTTTTCTTTAGTGCAACATCTCTCTGCAAGGAATATTAGAAAACAATCGACGTGGAGTTTTAGAAATAGGACTCTTTAAACAATAACGATAAAACTGTTTTCACTGAGCATGGTAATTTAGCCTTTCTTCAGAAAGGGTCCCAATTGTTAAGCGCTTAAGCCTAAAAATGAAGTGTTACTTATCGGATTTGTCCAAAATGCATGCATAAGTGACCGTATTTAAAGATACCTTACCTCACAAGAAGCTTTGTTGGAGGGAAGTGAGTAGCAAAGAACGACAGCCTGCTTGTGTTTGCTTATTGTTCACGAAGAGGAATAATAGATCTTTGGTGTTTCAACGATGACGTCAAGACTGATAAGCAAGCAGATACAGTTTTCGTGCCTATGAATAAGTTATCAAGTCTGTTGAAGAGACAGCAAAAAAAATAGTCGACCTTTTGAGTTAAAAAACGAAAGAATAAGATGCGTCTTTTATATATTTTGTACATCTTAATAAGCAGAAATATCATCCTCGTTATCTTGTTCCGGCTGTGTTAGCTCTTCGTTTTTCGTGGTCTCTGCGGCCGGCGCAATTTGGCGTAATTAACGTCTTTCAACAGCGTTTCAATTTAGTGATATATCCAAACTGAAATTATAGGCGGCTGCATTTTTGTTTGGGTTAGAATTTGAATTATAATGAGCTGTTTTAAAGAAAAAAATAAAACGCTCAAAATTTTACAAATTCGTTGGTATTATGTTCTAAATATCGAGGACAGTTGCAGTTGGACAGAAGCTGAAATTTCGCTGGCCCACAAATTTCACCCTGTTTCATAAATTCAACTCTTTGGCGGTTTTGATCAATATTAATATCGGCAATTTGTTTGTCGTGTCAGCCAACCCGAATAGGTGTAACGCAAAATAATATTTGCGTTGTTTCTTCGTTTACTTTTATAGTCTGTCTCGCTGGCTGGGAAAATAAACAAGGCGTTTTAAATTTAATCATATTTAAACAGTTTTTATTTTAAATTTGAGCCATGTTTTGGGTTCATTACAGAAAACTAGGAAACAGTGCACTAGAAATAGCGGATTACATCTTGTGACTTCTATGAACGGCTATCAATGTCTTCTTGTATGGATACTTTGCCCTATCAGGTAATTTGTCTCTTTTTGGATATAAAATTGGAACTCAACAACAACCTAAAGCAAGCCACGAAGCGAAGCGAAGTAACGTGGTGATGGCGAAAAATTTGCGCGTTCGCTGTAACACTCTCGACATTTCGTAGTTGTCTTTCACAAACGAGAATCTCTGTCTTGGTATGATAAAAGTACGTATGGCGCCTTCAAAGATGCCGCCAGACAGGCTCAAGCCTATTGAGAAAACGAATTTGGTAATCGACGCTTTTCCATGCTCAGCCGACGTTGATGCTTTTGACAGCTCCTTAACTGACATGTCGAGATCTTTTAAGAGTAATGTATAAAAAAAACGAAATAAAAAAGATGGTACATAAAAAGAGACTTAAATCGGTTATTCACGCTAGTTGGAAAAGAAAAAAATCCGAATACCCTCATAAGGAATCGAACCTTAGAATTTTGCGCTCTGATAGTCTACCATGAAGCTACATAGAAGTTGAAACAGTGAACTAGATCAATACAAGGTTTGTATGTAATACGCCTCCTGCAAACGACTAAGATCATGATATCATACAAAGACTGATATCGGGTTTTCAAGCTCTGACCCTATGCTTGTTCATTAAAGCTCTCCGAAAATATCGAGTGAAATTTCTTGCAAGAAAAATGGTCGAGGCATTCCCCGATTGATCGCATGCTTCTGGAATCCTTCCAAACTTGCCTTATCTTGCCGGTGAA
Organism: Pocillopora damicornis; assembly: GCF_964200805.1. Taxonomy (NCBI): domain Eukaryota; kingdom Metazoa; phylum Cnidaria; class Anthozoa; order Scleractinia; family Pocilloporidae; genus Pocillopora; species Pocillopora damicornis. The sequence goes on along the minus strand of NC_142672.1, from coordinate 28,589,916 downwards.
ATTCCTGTTTCAAGATTTGGTCAAACGTATATTTACGGCCGGAAGGAAGAGCATAAGTGAAGTCTTCATGCTTATTCATTAATTTCTTATCAAAATAAAAGGTGTACTTTCTAATTATCCCATATTTGCGGCATAGGGTAAAATATGGACTGGACCATTTTTTGGACCATTTTTTGGACTATTTTTTGGACCATTTTTTGGACCATTTTATAGGGGGGAAGCACACCATTAGTATTCAGGGAGTGGTGGGATGCAGTCTACTAGTACTGAGGGAGGGGTGGAAGGCAGAGTGTTATTACTCAGGGAGGGGTGAGAGAAGGACTATTGCTAGGCAGGAAGAGGTGGGAGGTGGATATAATAGTGAACACTACTTGTTAATGGAGCTTTTACTCGATCGTACAAATTATCTCCATCAATTTTTCGACTGACTTTTTGAATGTTCTTCATTTTTGTCGTCATGCGAAAGCGAAACTGCCACGTAAACACTGGGACATAAAATAATCAGCAAACGATTTCGAAGAGGAATCCATATTCTCGTATCGTGGAAAAGCACTGCATTGACAGCTGGATTAATTACACCCCACGTTGTGAAACCATTATGAAGACATCGCACTTTACTTCGCTTTTTTTTGTCACATACAAAAAGGGAAACGTGAGGCAACTGGAAGATGATTCATGCTAACCCGTCGGTATCACTTAGCACTGGCACAAGTCGACCTAACAGGCACACGCATGACTTAACAGTGGAAGATGGCGATATTTTCAATAACAATTATAGTCCAGTGTTTAAGTGCCAGTTTCGCATTCGCATGACAAGAATGAAATAAACGCTACAACCCGGCACAAAAATTTTGACATATTAATAGTCGGTCGAAAAACCGCTCAAAACAATTTGTATGATTCAATGAACACTCCATAATTAGTAGTAGTTACTCATACATAAACCTCCCACCCCTCCCTGCGTACTGATGGCTCGTCCTCCACCCCTCCCTCAGTAACAACAGTCTGCCTACCATCCCTGAATGCTGATAGACTGCATCCCACCGACCCCTAAGTGCTAATGGTCAGCCTCGGCCCCCCCCCCCCCCAAAAAAATGGTCCAAAAAATGGTCCAGTCCATATTTTACCCTCTGCCTAGGGTCGTAGGGTAAAATATGGACTATTTTTTTATAGGGGGGGGAGGCAGAACATTACTTCTTAGGGATGGGTGGGATGCAGTCTCTCAGTTCTCAGGGAGGGATGGTAGGCAGACTGTTGCTACTGGTGGAGAAAGAAGTACTAGTATGCAGGGAGAGGTGGGAAGTTGATATACTGGTAACTGCTACTGATGGAGTGTTCATTGAATTATACGAATTATTTTGAGCGGCTTTTCGACTGATTATTTGTATGTCCAAATTTTGCGCTGGGCCGTAGCGTTTCTTTAATCTTTTGTAATGCGAATGCTAAACTGGTACTTAAACACTGGACTATAATTGTCATTGAAAATATCACCAATTCCATTCGTGTTTTCGATCCTCCACGATTAAGATATGCGTTGCGCCTGTTAGGTCGACTTGTACCGGTGCAAAGTGATACCGACGGGTTAGCATGAATCATCTTTCAGTTGCCTCGCGTTTCCCTTTAGTATGTGACAAAAAAAGCGAAGGAAAGCGCGATGTCCTTATAATGGTTTCACAACACGGGATGCAGTTAATCCAGCTGTCAATGAAACTCTCCTGACATATCCAAGCTCCAGATAATAAAATTTTCCGGGCAGAATCGGTCACACTTACTGACTTCTACGTTTTGCCGACGGAAAATATCGGTAAGCAACAGTAGCCACTGTACTTCCACTTAGCAGGTTACGTAGGTTTTTACACAAGAAGTGATTGGCAGCGGCCCGGGCAAATTGGAAAACAAACGTAAGGGAGTCGCGAGGAATGCATGGTTGCTATTTCCGGTGTGGGTGATTAACTCCTTTGTTTGCGAAACAGATGAAATCGATATTTGCGCTTCCCATACTACAAGTACAGCAGTGCTTTTGCTCGATTCGAGAATATAGATTCCTCTTCGAAATGGTTCAGATAGTAAAAGTATAAAACGTTGAAATTGCAAAAGCGCTCGTGAATTCTATATGCTGCTAAGTTAAGGGCTAAGGACCGGAAATTTCGTGATCTCGTCTGATAAGATGAATGACAAAAGGAAGATAGATAAATTTAGTAATTATATACTGTATACACAAAGGAAAACGTGAAGCAACTGATGTTACACATGTCGGCTCAAAAGGCACTGGCATAACTCAACAGTAGAGGATCTTAAACGCGATATTTTCATTAGAAATCAAAGTTCAGTGTTCACGTGGCAGTTTCGCTTTCGCAGGACGACAAAAATGAAGAACATTCAAAAAGTCAGTCGAAAAACCGATGAAGATAATCTATACGATCGAGTAAAAGCTCCATTAACAAGTAGTGCTTACTATTACATCCACCTCTCACCCCTCCCTGCCTAACAATAGTCCTTCTCTCACCCCTCCCTGAGTAATAACACTCTGCCTTCCACCCCTCCCTCAGTACTAGTAGACTGCATCCCACCCCTCCCTGAATACTAATGGTGTGCTTCCCCCCTATAAAATGGTCCAAAAAATGGTCCCAAAAATAGTCCAAAAAATGGTCCAAAAAATGGTCCAGTCCATATTTTACCCTATGCCCATATTTGCATTACACAGACTCAATGTAAATTCTCTTCATTGAGGTCGCTGCGATTGCACGCCCAAAATGACCCATAGAATTAAAAATGAATTAACAGCACATGGCTCCCCTTTTTTCCTTTTTTTTTCATAACAGTTAATGTTCCGGCATGGTTGTATGTGACACTTCATGTCATGTTGTGCTAAAGTCATGAGTAGCTCGCACATGTAAGATGTGTAAGCAAACAATTCGTAATCTTGGTGTACTTTAAGCACAAATTGTCTCAATCTACGCGTTAGTGGTGAAAGATTCTTGGATTTTAAGACCGTGTTGAATTGACCTACGCTGTCAAGTGGCTTGGAAAAGATATTTTTTCCATCGCAAGTGAATAAATTCTCTGTTATAATGAATAAAATCTGGCTGAGACGACTCGAACTCGGCTGAATAAGACCAGTGCACTCCTATAATTTCAACTCATGACTATAATTTTTTTCATATATTCTAACAAAGCGTCAAAAGCCGCTATCGAAGAGATCTCACCTCAAATGATTTTGGCTCGTGATCTTGGCCCCACACACGCGTCTTGCGCATTACTACTTCACCTTAACAAAATCCTTTAATTCTGGCAAACCCGTCCACATAGCCTTGAATTTTAACATGTACGGAGAACACTCCTCCTTCAACGAAATACAACCACCATGTTGATATCAAGACTCAGTCGTTGTGTCTCCAAAATATTATAGGTTCAGTCATCGTCTTATTATCGCAATCAATTTTTGTGGCCAGACGGTGTGTCTTGATAACGGGATTCTGACCACCGCACCAGCGCTATGGGGATAATCTACTCTAAAGTTCTAATTTTAATTTTCAATTTAGATAGAAGACAAGAAAGCTGTCAAACTTACCACAACTCGAAGAAGCAGGGAAAAGATCTGAAAAAATTCTGACGTTTTTCCCGGGCTAATTACTTTTCAAGTGTTCTTCTGACATTTGACGAGATTCTTTTATGTTTTAATTAAACAAATTGTTCACCTCATTCTGTAAATGCTTTCGATGTCAAGGCCGGAACGACGTAAACGTGATGATCTCCAGCTCTCGTATCTCAAACGTCAGAAAAATCAAAGTTGTTCTTAATTAGCGGGAGGTGATGATAAATGAGTCGAAAAGTGAAGAAATTTCGCACACGTTTCCATGGAAGTGAGCACGATAAATATATAGGTTTCTCTTCTTAAGACATGTTACTTTGCGTGATAACTCATATTGCCGGATGCGCCTTGATCAGCTTCACAATTTTTCTTTAAGGCGAACAACTCTCAGTATGATTGGCGAAACTCAAAATCGAGGCTTAAATGCGACCACCGAGGTTTAGCCGTCGTTCAAGTCCTTCTTAAAGAGGATTTTACTTGGTTGAGTGATTGCCAAAACTCCCCGTGGTTACTTTCACTCGTGCTTTTTTCTTTCCTTTTTTTTTTTTTTTGTTTACTTTTTTGTTTTGTTTTGTCCTGTTTTTTCAGCCTTTATCAAGTAATGGTTTCAAGAACGGCACCACTTCAGAGTAGATTAGGTTGGATGTCACAATCTTGAGAGCAATTATTGATACCGCAGCCCTGAAAATTTTACCCACCTTCCCCAGAAAAACTCTCAGCTGCTTAGTCTCAGAAGAAATAATTGTTTCGAGAAATTTGAATATGTGTGACAATTCCCTGTGAGTGGAAGTCATCAACTATTGAGTTAATTCCGGTTTGTATGATTTGATAACAATTTTATGCCCCTGGTCAGAGGCAAAAACAGACATGGGATTAAATTGCGGGAAATCAACAGTACATATGCCCGTGCGTGAGGATCAGTCGACGATAAAGGGCCAGACTTCAGACATCTTGAACTTTGCTGCTAAATTAGTTCGCTTGAACATTAGAAAAAGCTGCTACATGAGTCTGTTGACGAACGAAACGCCTCGTCATACCAGCTACATACTAATTTTTCACGAGAATTTGACAATTCTTTCATTTTATAAATACTTATCAGGTAAGGAGGCTTTGCAGGTGTCAATAAAAACAAAACTGTTCCGGAAAATAATCAGACGTCGTTAAATATTGTCCACTCGACTCACGAATTTGTTCATGATAATTTAATTTAGGATCACCGCATCCTGATTTGTTTGCCCACTGAGCAATCTTCAAACGGAAGTTCTGATCCTGTTAAAAAGATTGGTACTCTTAGGCAACAGTGAACCTTTCGTTCCCTCGATTTGATTATCAACCAGCCAATAAAAACAAAATGGACTGTTTACTCTCTATTGAATATAATTGGTCCATTCAAGGTCGCTGCCAGATCAAACGCGTGGATTATGTTTACCTGCTAAAACGATTCGGTCAAAATTTCGAAGCCCACGAGGCAAATAATAAATTGATTAGAGCAACGTAGGTACAAGTGTTATGATTAAAAAATTATGCCGGCTAAAAATTTTCGTCCAAGTTTATTTTTACCTTCATTTGTGTTGTAATCTGCAACATCATAATCTAAGAAAAAAGAAAGTCAAACTAACCAAGAAATAAAGTTGATCGCTTGATCTTAAATTTGAAACAGTCCTTTGAAGGCATTATGACCAAAAACAAGTCAACTGACAAAGAGAGATTTTGGAAAAGAGTTGATAACACTTGTAAAGAAATTCTAAATACTGCTCAATACCCAGGAACTTTAAAACAAGAAAATTAAACTTCAACTCACAGCCCAATGATAACATTGCTTACGCGAGTGGTCAAACTGCTATTATTTATTTTGTCTTATTAGCAACTATTTCTTTCGATATTTGAATTTGCGTTTACGTAAGCAAGAAGAGGTTTGAGTACGTCCATTGCAACTCTTCGAAGAACTGGTCCAAAATTTGTTTAAGCCCTTTTCATCTAGATTTGTCACTCTTTCGAAATTTGCATTTATTTCAAAATTTTAATTTGCGTTATTTAAGAGGTCAAAATTTGAATTAATTGTTTAAAATCGAAAATTTAGGGTAACATACGCGCAAGGGAAGATAGATCAAAATAGCGCGCTCAGTTATAATGAATTGATGAGAGAACAGTTTCCTCTTGATGGTATTTCTTTCATTATGAGGAATGAAATAACGATAACGTGGTGGATGACTTAAGATTGTTGCAGTTTTGAATTGAAAATGTCTGCGCAACACTTTCTTCCGGCAATCTGAGAGGCTCGTCCGTTAATTTGAAATTGCAAACGAAACGAAGAGCTCGTTTTGATGCCGTTTTACAAATACTTTGTCGATTCATCACTTGTTTGCTTCCAAAGCTGTTTGAGAATATCAAGCGAGCCCACCAGTCTTTTGTCGACTGCGGGTCACTTCTTTGAGTTTTTGTACTGAGAGCTAGCGTTTTGTGTCTCCTAAATGATTATACATTAGGCTACTAATTCTATCAAATAAGCATGAAGATTCCAGGCCAACTGGAAACGAAAAATTTCCTTACTTACCCAAAGAAAGCCGGGAGACTCTGTTCACGCTCAAAATCGAAGGCTTCGTATGATTATGGCGATGACATTAGCATTCAGGTCTAAATTCATTTTCATTGCCCAATCGTTGGCTCGTAATCGTGTCTCACTTCTCATATCAAATTCAAAATGAAAGAACGCAGTCAAATCATTATCACTGTGAATGACACAAGGTAAAGAAAGCTGGAGGTCTTTTGAATTAAAACTTATGAAAATTATCGATGAATAATAAACAACTCGAAAAAATGAACATATTTTGGCTATCTAAGTTACGAACTGCTTAACGACCACAAATTATACAATTAACACCTCAGATACCCAGTTATTCGCGTTTGTGGCAATTGTAGCTTGAATACATGAAATTGATTTAGCTGCAGCAAATAAAATGACTTCCGCGCCATGCCATACTTAGGAGCCAAGAGCCAAAATCCTTAACTCTTTTGTATAGTTTAATTTGTTGGTTCAGTTGTTGTTTTTTGTTTCGTTTTGTTTTGTTTTTAGTTGCATACTTTCTGTCCAGTGGTTTCTTTGTTTATTTTCACTTTTATAACGAGGATTGAGCAACCACAGTAAAGAGAGGCGAGTTAATAGCAGTCAATTGACCATGAATTGCTTTCTTTGAGATTGTAACTAGAACTACCAAGTCTAAAAAATAGGGCTGCATGCGCGTATATATATGCACAAGATAAAGAAGGCTAAAGAGCTAGACCGTCTAAAGCTGAACAATTTACAGTAGTAAAATCATAATTGTTCTTTAGAACCCAATATCGCATGCAGAAGTGATAAACTCGAATGATTTTCGACCTAAGGTTTTTTCTGACAGTAGTTTTTGTTTTTCAAAATCTACAGCTTAAAGATGGTGGCTTATTGAGCGCGCGCTATTACATGCACAGAACACGGTGTGCAACAAAATACTAGCCATAGACTCACTTTGGCAAAATTTTCTTAGCGAACGCAATGTCTGGCAATACAGGGATAAAACAATCAATACAGATTAAGATAAACTTTAGCAGTAATGCATGTGAAATTGTTTCTTATTCTTCGGCGGAAATTGATGTCCACTAACTGATTAGACTTAGGGAAACGAGATGTCATCACTCTGACTGGTCGATTATGCATAAATGAATGTTCAAATCCCTGTCTGTTTCAAATCGATAGGTAAAAAATTAGGGAAAAGGATGTCTCCAGGTTTATGTAGAGTTTGGTTTCCGGAAGAGCATCCAAGAGTTTTTGACAAAATATATTTTGCTTATTCACATTTTGCAAGATGATTGGCGTGAACACATTAAAATTTTCAAAATTAACATAAAGTTAATCGAAAATGATTCTGTCATCGCTTTTGCCAAATGTTCCCAACATTAAATAGTTTCATCATAGGCGGCCCAAGCTCACGTCTCGAGAAAAAGCCAACGATGAATTCATGAACGCGTCACGCGTTGTGTGACTCGGTGTTAAGTTACGGGAGGAACCGTTGAAAATTTGAACACGTTATAAGGCATAGTATGGGGAACGAAATATGGTCGATTTATAACGATAAATATTTCGAAATCTGAATATTTTACACGTAAAATCAATAAAAACTTACTCATGCCCTGTGTATCCGTCGTAGTTTCTAGCGATTTCTGCTGTTTTAAGCTTGCTTTACCATCACTGTTAACCATGTCAAAAGACGAAGGTTAACAGTGATGGTAAAGCAAGCTTAAAACAGCAGAAATCGCTAGAAACTACGACGGATACACAGGGCATGAGTAAGTTTTTATTGATTTTACGTGTAAAATATTCAGATTTCGAAATATTTATCGTTATAAATCGACCATATTTCGTTTCCCATACTATGCCTTATAACGTGTTCAAATTTTCAACGGTTCCTCCCGTAACTTAACACCGAGTCACACAACGCGTGACGCGTTCATGAATTCATCGTTGGCTTTTTCTCGAGACGTGAGCTTGGGCCGCCTATGGTTTCATATGTGTATATACTACGGCTTTTTTGACGTTTGCTCAGGAAAACGTTTGCAACTTACATTGCGCTCTAAAAGGCGCTTTTTACTGGAGATCATTAAGATTTTCAGACAGTTTTGTAAAATGCGACACGACTTGTGCGATCAGGCGATCTTAAGCTACCTTGAAAGAGAAAAAATTTAGTTTACTCTCACCTCAGCTGTATTTAGAGCAGTTGGATGTGAAGATGTCTTTTAAAATCACGTTCTCCAAAATGTCTAAAACGATCAGTTACCTGCCAGTGTACTTGAAAAATGCAAATCACACATCTGACAAACTAGTGAGCAAAATCCCTTAATCTCTATTGGAAACTGACTTAATCTTTCGGTACGTTTGAAAATGAAAGAACTGATTACGCGTGGTCAACGGGGTGTAACAGCATATTGACAGGTGTCTTCACTAATACGCCACCAGCGAAAAAGATTTTTTTTTAATTTCTTCCCGGCGCACTCGCATAAATGCGTCCAACCTCTGCCACGGGGTTAGATATATATAAAATTTTCTGTCGCAGTAATATTAACGATTACTACTAATTTTTTCATTTAAGATATTCTACCTGTGTTTTCAATATACCACTTGTTTTCATACAATACAAAAAGGGAGTCTACTGGGAAGGTAGGAGACTGTAATTTATCAATTTCCATCAGGTTGGTCTCAATATCTCAATTTTGATTTCTTTGCTAGGATTAGTACCATTACGTAAAACCAAAACAACGAACAATCATTAAAACAACTTTAGAAAAATATTCTTGTGGTGAGAAGATCAATTATTTGTCCATGCCGAAGGCTGAGGCAAATGATTGATCCACAAGTCTCGGACAAATAACATGTTTTGCACAACTAACTACAATAGTTATCTCAGCATTCGATTTCGGATTTGGTTTTTCAATTACTTTCCCGAATCACGTTTCTTTGCCCGCGGGGAGGTTGGGAGAAGTTTGCACAGGAGTCTGACCTCATTTTAAGCGCTAGACCCCAACATGGAATAATAGTTTTTACACGTGTATTTGAAAATGTCATCATGCTGACTCGTTTCTATTTTCATATAGAGTTGATAAAGACAGCTTCGTTCGTATTTTCTTCGTCTGAATGCTTAAAAACTATCGTTTATCAAAATGAAAACAAAAACGAAACTCTACGATCAAGCAGAGAGCTTCAGTAGAATATACCTTTACTTCGGGAGACCAGGAGGATTAAAAAATGTCACTTTTTTGAAATTTTTTAAAACTTCTGAAGTACGCATATGTTACCTGATGAATGATTATCTACAAGCGCGATGATGTATCTCTCTTAAAGTTTTAAAATGATCGTGAGGAGGGATGAAAAAGTGGTTCCGTGACCACATCGAGGAATAAACTTGTCTGGGAAACATTTCAACTTTGCACCTGTTCAATCAAATTGTACTTCCTTCGGAAAATATTGTCGTTTTCTCATCATGATATTAGATTACAATCAAGAACGAGTCAAAACTTTGAAAACATGCTTCGATCACAGTACGGCGGGGTTGTTTTTACTACAATTTTGATTGACTATGAGAAGTCGATTGCTTTTGAGTTCAGACGCCCAAGATCGAAATTATTAATCAAGAAAAAATGGAATCGCGCCCATGTGGGCGACTAATCAACACTTGGTCAACTGCTGTCGCTTTGCTCCAAATTTCAGTCAGTAACTTTTACGTAGAATTAATGAAAACAATGGGAACTTGCGTGATAAATGCCGAGACTTATCACCGAGTTCACTCCATTTATTATGTTTTAACTGACCCGAATCTCATTCAGTATGTAAATGATGGGCTGTACGTGCATTTTGAGCTCTCTGAAATAAAACCTTTCCTTTGTTTATGGTAATATTAGAAGGAACACGCTATTTTTTTCTCTAACACGAATCAAAATATCACGTTCATTGACATTTCAAAATTTGCAATGTTATTTTTCTGCTACACTGATCGTAAGACTTACCCAGTTTCGCTTTTGTATTCGATCTGTATGCTGTAAACTTTAGAAAGTCAACAGCTGGTCTCATTTCAGCCAGCAAAGGAGTACCCACATTTTTGGGCGAGTATTACTCCGAAATCAAACGCTGCGCACGATTAGACAGCATGCTCACCTCACCGTCATGTTTTTCATGTTTGTATTGCCAACAATTGCAGTTACATCAATTTTTGGTCTCTAGTCTCACCTGATTTCCAATGAGCTTCACAAAATCATTTTCAAGTCTACGACCTTTTTAATCCAGTTCTTGAATGATGAATTATTGACAAAGGCGGAAGGATTTCTGCAACACCAATCTGAATACGTGAATATAAGCAGGCGGGCCGTTTTAATATTGTCAGTCAATCATTCAAAGTCAAGATAGCTCAGCTAAGTCAGTTTTTGTGTGTTTTTGCAACCTGGCGTACTAAATGAGAGGAAAATTAAGTAAATATAATAAGGTAAAATTTTCATCAAAAGCTTTCAGGATTGTGGTTAATATACAGGAAGTTGAGACGAAACAAGATCCCGTAGGACGAGATATGTTTGCAGTTGAAAATTTTGCATACCCTCAATTATATCCGAGAAATCATTTGATCTCTTTTTGATAAATTTTTAAGACAAAAAGGGCACCATGTAGGAACAATTGTAATGAGTGTAACACATGGGAAAGTTTCCAACATCAGGTAACAAACAGCTTCAAACAAAGTCGAAAGGATTTTTAATTTTGCCATGTGCTTAAAAAAACATTCCTTCCAAATTTAGAATCGGTATTAAAAATCATCTGTGTGCTCTGGCCAGTCACGCAGCTCTTATCATCTAATGACGACTTTCTCTTCTATCTGCAATTTATTTCTAAAAATATACAAACTTTTCACACAATAAATTTTTGGCTAGACAATAGATACAAATATATTTACAACTGAAATGAAAACACAATTCTAATTCCTTGTTTACAAGGATTGACAGAGTCGTAGAAAAGTTTAAATTTGTCAAATATCTTAATGTCTAGACTTGCGGTAAAATCAGTAGAGGATTCAATATTCATGATAAAAATAATAATAATAATAATCATAACAATAACAATAATAAAAATAATAATTATAATAATACTAAAGCATAACGCCCACTCTTCGAAAGCTCTAAGTTAAATTAGTCACGATGATCGCTAAATCTTGCTAGAAAAAACTAAGATTTATTATTTTTTCTCTCTGACACAGCAGTGATTCTATGTATAAGACAAAGTCAACTTCTTTCCTCTGATCCAATGAATAACTCGTTCACCAGATAACAAGTTTCCATCATTTTGGATCCTGTTACTTGTTCGAATTCAGGTCTGGAGAGTGAAAAAAAGTGTAAGAAGCTGTTATATAGTTTTCTTCCATTATATAGCACTCTTTATGACTTATTTGTAACTGACTTTTCACTGCTTTTAAAGAGGGTAAGGGAGGAAGAGGGAGTGGGTGACTCCTCATCCATATCCTTAAAATTTTCATTATATCGTAAAAATAAACAAGACCTGAACTATGTTCTACAGCTTTTCATTCTAATTAGAACAACCTCCTGCCCCTACCCTACCCCTCGCCGACTATGATTGTCACCAACAACTATACACCCGCGTCAATCGATCGAAAACATTCCTACCTTTGATCAGTTTCCAACTCTCCTTTGGCAAACCTCTCCCGTACTTCCTCAAACATTTTTTCTCCGATAACTGTTATCACATGCCTGATGAGATAGCACGAAAAAATCTTACGCCAATACAAGAGCAATAAATTAAATCAGAAGTGATCAAGGATGATAGAGAACAGAGAAGATCATCTCAGCTTGCAAACGAAGAACTTTCGGGTCATATTTCCAAGATCTAAAAGGCGACGGAAGAGTTCTCGTTGAAAGAGGTAGGAATCTTAAGGGCAGAGTACAAAATTGGTTGGTGTAAGTAGCGCATGACATAGCATATCACTATCCACCTACTCTTTGAGCTTCTGTTTACAAGACAATGGCCTGTCGGAGTCCTCAACGACTTCTTCTTCTGGCACTGTGACAAGGAATTTCAATATTAATTATAGGACAAAGCAATAATAATAATAATAATAATAATAATAATAATAATAATAACACCAGGACACACAGCAGTTTAAAATATATGATAAGCTGAATCATTCACGCATTTTGATTGGTTCTCGCATATGACCTATCAGAGGACAGATGCATAGATGACGTCACCATTAACAACATTTTGCTTTTACATGGTATAAAACATATTGATTCCATGTTGTCGCGGGTCTGTTTAGTAAAAGCTCGCATAAGACTTCAAAATGTTATAAAGACATCGGTGACACACTCGGCTGCGTCTCATCTGCCAGATTTTTGTTCTTACCACATTTTGATGTCATTTGGGATCTATTACTGAACAGAGATACGGCAACGTGGAATCTTTTTGTTAAGTAATATCTGAACCATCAGTCCAGCCATGATTCAGTAGCATAGAGCCATCCTCCATATTGGAATTTCTCAATAGACCCATGGCATTTGCATTTAACTAATCGTCCAAATGGAAGCACGACTCACCTTCACCATCATGAGCAGCTCTGGCATTGGTCAAAATGTCACCTAGAACCTGGAGAAAATAGTATGGTAAACAAACATTTGGATAATTCCACTTGAGGAAAAGTAAATCTTTTAATGCTCTCTGCGTTTTTCAATCGTATTCTGATTACAACATACCTCTTCTTCTTCGGAGTCATCTTCAAAGTCATCAGGATATTCATTTTCTGTCTCCTCGTCACCTCCACTTTCTGTCAGTTTTGTTGCAGATAATGGCTTCTTCAGTGAGTTACCGTTTAGCTCCAAATCATCTTCGAATTCATCCGAGTAATCTTCGTCGTCCGACTCGTCGAAATCGTCGGAATACTCGCCAGGGTCTTCCGGCTGACATATTGGACTGACTTCTGAATGTAACATGGTCAAATAATATTCGAGTAGGCATTGTGTCATCATTTAGTTCAGAAAAATATATATATTTTAGAAAAAGGTTAAATCATTTGTTGTCTCCACAACAAAAATCTTTCCACATAAAAATTTGGTTGAGTTGATAACGTAAATTGGCCACCGTAAAGTGGCTTAAAAGCTGACATTTCGAGCATTAGCCAGTTCATTAGCGCTTGGCTCTAGAAGTATGTAGGAAGTACTGTTTAGCTACCATGGTCAGTGTGAGTATCTGATGACGACGGTCAAGAGCTGATCATGTGTCATACCTTTCTTTTGCTCTGTCGGTATTGGCTGATGTTCTCTGTTTATTGGCTGAGCTGACTTGCATCTGACCTTCGTCAGTCTGCGGTTCTCATCCGGGGATTTGATTCCTGCAGCCGACAATGGCCGCTGAGGCATGCTGGGAGACTTGTTTCTACTCCCAGCTGCGGTCTTCAACAGCTGTCTAACAACAAGACATGATTGATAATGTCATCATGTTTGGCAGAAATCGCCTTCTAGACATACACTGAGTTTCGTTTGGGCACTGTTCACTACCAATCAAGCCACTCTTAGAATTTTGGCTAAATGATTTATAGCCAAACAATTTGCAACACCAATCAGAATCCCTGATTTACATAGTAGGAACCTCGTGTATATCCGTCGCCTAACTTAGCTTTGTAGGATGCCATTAGAAAGGTATTTTGAAACGTACTTCTGATATGGAGCGTATCATGAACTAGGTGAGTTTACTTACTTTGCATGCAACGACTCTTGGAGGTTTTCCTTTTCTTTGATGAAAATTGCGAGATGCTCTTGAACAAAAGACAGGTTAAGGATTGCTCCCGCACTGAAAAGATAAATTAGCGTTAAAATATATTTTAAAAAACAAATAGAGAAAAAGAAAATAATTAATTCATAGCAGTAACTCGTGGGTAACTCGAACTTGAATCCAACGGTCAAACGGCAGCTATTGTCACCTCATCTTGGAAGATGAAAGCAAGTTAAAGGGAGGATCACGTGCTTAGCGTTACAGCACGTGATTGTTATGTGAAAAGTCAAATGAACCCTCACTTACGACGGTCTGTCATCCGGGGACTTTGCCAAAAGTTGTTTGATGAGGGCTTTTAAGGAAGGCGAATACCGTGATGGAACTTCCTAGAGAGAAAATTAACAATGGTCATTGAACTGAATTGAAAAATTATATGCGTGATATCAAAATGATATCAAAATCGATTCAATGGTCGGTTTGTAAATTTTTTTCACTTTTTCTTCTAAATTTGTCTTCCGTTCTCTGGAATCCAGTTTGTTACTTTCACAGGTCTTTTAATCTGATTGGGTGATTTTTTCGTTTGGTATTTCATATCTCAGCCGTTGGGAACTAGATTAGATTTAAAGGAAAAAAGCAACGTCATTCTTGATCGCAAATAATCGCAGTTAACAAATTGTAATGCTGACAACTAATCAGATTTCAAGGACCACCAGTGACGTCAAATCGAAAGGAAAGAAGAAAAAATATAAAACAATGCGACACGACTGGCGAACTATATGAGCGCGCGAGAAGTCCGCGAGTATTCTTTAGTGCCAAACCCCACGCAAGAACTCTTGCACCCTCGCCGGCTGTTATATCGTAGGCTTGGCCGCTCTCACCACGGCACTAAAGAGAGCCTAATCGCAAACGATTAATCGGTACAGTTTAACATGAACCCTCCTCAAGGAAAGCTGTATGAAGAAAAATAAAGAAATTTAAAGGCTTACTCCGTGGTCCACTTTGACAATCTTGTAAAACAAACTGACAAAGTTTGTTGCATCAAAAGCATAACGCAACGCACACATCTCAAAAAGAAGACAACCAAGGGCCTGCGAAAAGAAAACAGTTTACTCATCAATTCCTCGGTAGCGCGCGTTGTAAAGCATTGCGCTTGCAAATATTCTTATGATGCCGTTACTTATGGAGAGTCTAGAAAGGAATCGGGGATTACTTTGCTCCTGCTTTATTCCGCTCTGTGATTGGCCTAAAAAGCATGCGCCATCACCTTAACCAATCAGACGCAAAACGAAACAATCGTGGCTTGGTCAGCGGCGTTTCCACGCATTTTTGGTTGTATGCCTGTTTTTAACTTTGAGTTTTTATTGGCTAATAATGGTGTTGATCTTTGTTATGACTGGCTGTTGAAATTACTTTGGTTTTAGTTAATCGATAGTCGATGGAAAACTGCTCTAATAGGGCTAACTGATCTGGATCGAAGGAAGTATAAGTTTTCTGACCATCCAGATATTCAGCATTATTCAGCATAACGTTAAAGCTCATTTACTTTTCTCGGCTTTCAAATTCTCACGATCAAGGGGCACGTAAATGTTTTTGGAATTGGACTCTCCTATTGGTGGGGACCCTTTGCAGGACTCTAACTAACTAGATTCACAACCGATGAATGTCCTTACCCAGACATCAGCCTTGGAGCTGTACGGCATATCCTGGCATAGCTCAGGGCTCAAGTAACATGGAGTACCACAACAAGTTTGTGCCATATCAAAAGTGTTCTCCATCATTCGCGCAATTCCAAAGTCACCTAGCACGGAAATAATGAGAAGAAAAATTCAAGAGAGAAGTGTTGATAATTACTACCAGTGCCTCTTTGTCTCCATCTGTCTCTCCATCTGTTTGCCTCTTGTCTATCTTTCGGTCTATCTGTTTGCCTCTTGCCTATCGGTCTGTATGTCTGCCTGACGAGCCAAGTGTTACATGAACATGATGGAACCTTAAGAAGACAACCTTTCTACTAAAAAAAGGTAGTGAGTGATATAAAACATCTTGTTACCTATTTTAACGACTCCTTTCTTTGTCAAGAACACATTCTGTGATTTCAAATCCCTGAAATATAAATAAAAAAAACATGTGTTACTGGATGAAGGTCACGTTCTGTTCAAAAAGGAAAAGAGACGGGAATATTTCACAACTTTATTCTTTTATTTCATCTGCATTAGATCACCCGCCTCTTGGTTCTTAAATTAAACCTTCCACGCAATCGTTTTTTTTCATTTGTTCGTTAGGATTTCGGTTATTCTTCGTTCACTCGTATATTCAATCTTTTGTAAAGTTTGTTCCTTGGTTCGCATTTCCTTAATTTCCCTGCGCTCGTTCGCTGGACGTTCGCTCTTCGTCTGTTCGTACGGTTCACTCAGTTAGCAGAGAGCTTCCGGATTATGGGGAGAGCTGAGTTCGCTCAGAGGGGAGGGGTGGAAAAGGGTGAGGAAAGGACGATGGAAGGGTGGTACATCCTTATTTCAACAAAAAGGCTTTTAAATGCCCAAACGTGCATAGTCTTCTGGTTCCTGAGCTTCAAAATGGTATGTAATTTCATCATTTAGCATCTTGAACAGTACATCTTTTTCGGAACAGAAACCTTGGACAGGACGTGAAATAAGCGAGCACTAACAGACTCCTCCTCGAGTGTCCAACGAACTCATGAGAAACAAGAGTGAAGCGTGGCACTCACTGTTTTTCAACAGAGAGACGACTAAGTACGTCTGTCTCACTGTGATCCAGACGGCGCGCATATTTGTTTCTTTGCTCTTTCCTATCTATCTTGCACACTAACTTTACAAATCTGAGGCATCTGCCATTACTTCAAAATTTACCTGTGAAGAACTTTCTTGGAGTGAATATGCTGCAGAGCCATAGTCATTTGAATAAACCACTGTAAAGAAAAGTAACCAAAGCAGAGCAAATGAAAGTGTCCAAAAACAGCTTGAATAAGAAAAAGAAGTGAATACAAGAGCGATTTTCTCAGTATTGAAAATAAGGCATGAAAAAAATTCAGTCCTGTTCAGGATTTGTTTGTTTGTAAGAAACCCGTGATGAGTAAATGACTGTGAATTAATGCGGATTTAGAAATGAATATGAGAGAGATCTTCACAGTAATGATTTACACACTTAAGCAGTAGAGAAATATGACTTGAATGATTTTCATGTGGTCACAGACATTAATTCATCAGCAACTCCAAGTTGGCTTGTTAGCTCAGTTGGCAGAGCTCTGCACTGGTATTGCAGAGGTCAGGCATTCAAATCCTGTACAGGCCTGAATTTTTTCTTCTTTTTATTTTTTTCAGGCCTTATTTTCACTGCTGCTTATCAATAAATAAAAAGAGTTCATTACTGCAAAGATTGCTCTTACATTCAAAATGTCAAGATCACATATGATTGTCATAAATTGCAGGGCAAGTGCATTGTGTACCAAACATTTACAACAATGAGTCAAAATTGATTATTATTCTATATCAACTCATAAATTAGGAAACTAATCAATCTGCAAAATAACAGATTATAGTTTTATTGCCAAATCCTTAGATGTGTCTCACCACAGTGTCCCCAAATCCGTACAAAACACTGATGCAGACTTCCATTCAACCTTAAAATAGCTCAATGATTTTTGTATGGGGTTTCTAAATTCATAACACTCTCTAGTTATGCAAAAGTCACAGTATCCTTGAGGTTTTATCACTCACCCTAATCAACAAAATGGTTGACTTAACTACTGAAAGCCTTTTTAGTCTACTTGTGGGTGTAAGAGTGCTAAAAAATCACTTTCATACCCCTACCACATTCTAGAATGATTTATCATTTATCTATACATTAAATATATAACATATACATTTTTCTTGTGTTCATTTGAATGAATTTTTATTACAGCTGTGGCTACATTTTAACTTACCTGCATTATCTGCTCCTCTGAAAACGGAGACTTTTTCTAAAAAGATTAAAACATAAATTTAAATGATCCACAGGTTCATAAAGGACAAATATAACAATGATAGTTGGTAGTTGCTGTTTGAATACAACAAAACAGCTGTGGAAAAAAAAGTGGTAATGATCAAACAGTCCAACTCAACAAGTAAAAAACAAGTTTCTCTCCAATCTCATCACAATCTGTGGTTAGAAACATACACTTCCCTAACATGCCAGCTTTGTCCAACAGTTCCCTTCAGTTGATACCTCAGCTATTCCAACATTTCCCTTCAGTTGATACTTAAGCTTTTCAGAGTCAACTGCTCCAATTACTTGGCTTGTTTACTACACATGCACTTTACTCTGCAATCAATAACATGCACATTTGTGCCTATACTGCAATCTTAACAAGGGCTGTCAATGAGTTTTGAAGAGGTCATTTCATTGGAGATATCACTCATAGCAACTTGTCATATGTGCCTACGTGTAACATTTTAGCAATCAACAACCTCACCAGTAACATAAAATGAGCTCAGTGTTACAGGAACTGCCCTTATTGACATTCCTGCTCACCATAAGAGTAACACTTCTATAAGAAGTGCTGTTTTTACTTGAGAATAAGTTATTTTAGCGTATTTAATTAACTTCCTGAACAGACAAACCTCTATGGCATTGACTATCTGATCATGAAGAGTCCCCCCATCACAAAAATCCTGCAAGACAAAGTATACACAACATAGGACATCCAATATTTCATTCAGGGAAATGATTCTTATGTTTGTTATCAATGATATCAAACTTCCAAACAATTGTAAGTTACAAAAAAAAAATCAAACTGTAAAAATAATGATACTGATTAATGATGTGATGATGAAAATGACATAAAATTAGCAATACTGATGCCCTACACAACAATATCAGTTTGAATATTCTCCATACTGTTCTCTATACAAAGAGAATTTGTTAAACAATCAAGAGCTTCTTTTAGTTGGTGATCATTTCCATTTTATGTTGTTTGATTCAGGGCTGATATTGTAGGGAGAAATGAGACACTAGTCACTCTCAGGGGTTTAAAGTAAAATCCATTATATCATTAGTATAAATTTTAAAACATTCACCTGCACAATAAAAAGTAGTTCCTCTGATGAATTAAAGAAAGATTCTTGTAACGAAACAACATGAGGATGTTTTAAATGGGCTAAAATGCTGTAATACAAAATTAAAAAAAAGTATATTTGTAGTGTATTTAATAGCAAAAGATGTAACTATATTCCTCAACAAATCAACATTCCAGCTCTATCTTGGATAGTGATAAGGTGACATTGCACCATTAATGTAATTCTGTACATCACTGATCTCAATTTTGATCCAGTTTCCGCATTCAAATTGTATGCTGGCCTGCACAAAATTACTTAAAAATGAAAGTAATTTTAAGAGCTTTTTTATAGCAGCTTTTAATGAAAATATTTGATGCTGAACATTTCTTATGTGCACAAATCCCATATGAAATGAAAGCATAATCTGTTCTATAAAATCTCAGTTTCTGTGGCATGAAGCAAGTACTACTGGAGCATTACTACTTTCCCTGGATAGAATGCCAGTCCACTGCAAGGTTACCCCCTGCCCTTTCCCTTTACATAATTTATCAGGCCTCCCTCACAATTCAGTAGAGAGAGAAAGAGTGATAGTACTGCATCTCTTACAAATAATTAATGATGATGCTGAAGATAACAATGATAATCATAATAATAATAATAAATTAATAATAATAGTAATAATCAGCTGATAAAATAACTTGCACAAGTGAATGTACCTTGCTTCCTTTAACACAGCCTCTTTTGTTCTGTTCTTTTTATTTGGATCTAAAATAATCTCTTTAATAGCAATCTGCCTAAGGAAAAACAAGCTCAAACTTTAAGCAAGATTTTCTCATCAAAACTGATAATTTGTTGTAGTAGTCAAGATGCAAATTACATGATCTCACAATTTCTAGTGCAATTTGGTTGATAAGCAAGAGTAAATTTTTCAAAAACAATAAAATCTTATTAACAGCTCACACGAAGAAGCATAACAGTAAGTCAACACAAATGAAATTTTGACAGCCTGCACATGCTATTCATACTTTGCACTCATGTTACAACTTTGCACTCATTTAACAGTTAATTTGCGTGCATGTTACATGAATATTAAGATATTACATAAAAAAACTACTCAGTTCTTATTGGTTAAGATAAATGCAGTTTTCAGGTAATTTGGTGCAGAAGAGGGTTAATTCAGTGCAATGAAGTAACAAACCAGATTGAACAATTCCTTGAACTGTTTAGCCCGACTTTGAACTTATTTGCGCCTTAAATATTGAAAATATCAATGTATATTTTTGTTTTGATCTTACACAGTTGTTTTGACCAAATGCACAATGTCACCAACAGGGTTTGAATAATAATTTTTTTTACTTGATGCGCACGCTTTGCTTCTGCATAATTATGATCCATACATTATTAATACCTAATCACATGATTTTTCTCCTGCAGTTTGGAATAAATAAGCACTTGTAAGTTTTTTCAAAGACCACAAATTTCACTCGCCCTATGCGCCTGTGCAATTTTGTTAGTCTGTGAAAAAATTTGCTTCTGCTTGTTTGTTCCAAATTGCACTCAAAATCATGTGATTACTTATGCTAAAACGAGAGCATTTTTCATGCAACGTGAGCCTAATTTTGAAACACATTGCAAATTACAAATAGCGCGCGCTCTACCAAGATTTCGCCCGTCTTGACTTTCTATGATGCGTTTTTCATGTAAATTATTAACAAGTAATAACATGATTTTGATTGCAATTTGGTGTAAATAAGCACAAAAAAATTTTTCAGAGACTAAAAATTGCACTTGCCATATGGGCTCGTGCAATTTACCCATACAAATGCATTCGTTTTCAGCCAATCAGCGGGGCGTAATTTTTTTGCATGTATATATTGCTATAATTAATCGTGTTAAGGTAAGCCAAACAAAAGTTAAGAAGTAAATAATCAAAACATTTATTACTCTAATAACTACAGTAAACACTCTAGTAAAACTGTATACCTACTTTCCACTTTCCTTCTCGGCTGCTAGAAGTACTCGTCCACCAGTTCCTTTGCCGAGGGTTCTAATAACGTCATATCTTTCCATTATTGATGCCAAAGCTTCCTCGTAATAGTCTTTCCTTTTGTAGTCTTTATTATTCAGTGCATTGAACGCTTCTTGCCTCTAATAATGTCCATTTGGTCACCAAAAATGCATTATTCCGAGCAAATCGCTAGGGGAAGAACAAAAACTCTGTTTTTTCATATCTTCCATAGGTCTAACAGTTGCTCTAGAAAGGATTCCTTTCACTAAATTAAGCTTTTTTGTGTCTCCAAGGTACTCGAGCGCCGAGCTTGGTAGCCACGCTAGCGGGCAGCAGCTTGGTCACCTAGCAAACTACTTCCTCTCAAGGTTTGGTGGGAGTTTTTCCTCTTAGATCTCAATAGTTCCGCCATTTGGATACTTTCATCTTTCCTGAATTTACTCCTTTAGATCGCGTTTGTTAAGGAAGAAGTGTCGGTAATGGCTATTCCAGTACAACCTCAACCAGTTCAACAGCCGAAATCTTGGGGTGAGTGTGAAAAAGTTTATCGATGTTTCATTTAGGTCAACACATGCTTCTGTCAAATGCGCAAACAAAACAAAGCTGTTATCTTTCTCTTCGCATCCTTTTTTCGATTTCTAGTACACGGTCTTTGTTAATTTCCCATGAAATAAGTTAATGTTTTTTTTTTTAAGTTTCGCAACACAAAGAAGGGATCTGTGTTGGATTAAACGCGCTAAAATTAAGCTAATATCCAGATCGCCTTTATTAATTAATGTTGTTTGCGAAACAACACATCCGAAACGACCTATCATTATTTATCACCATCAATCGTCCTCGCATGCTATACATTTTTGACACAGTTATCATCTTCGCCATTTCTTTTCAACTTTCATCAATTCATCTTTAATCTCATATATAATTAATGAATTGCGTTCTTTTGTCGACTTTCCTTTCTCGGTTTAAATCACCGTTGATGAAATAGTTACACACCTCTCTGAGAATATTTAGTGTAAGGAAACTCTGCATTACCTTCTTTCATTTGAGAAACAGGGTTACTTTTCTATGCTCACCACCAGACATATTCACCTGTCTTACATGTACCTATACTTCCTTTTTCTCCAAATGACTTTCAAGTTATTAGCTTCCAATCACAAACAAGCATCCAATTGAACATTAAGTACTTAGCCCCTCAAACATGGTACCCAGCCCGTACATTATTTACCTGGGAAAGCATCAAATAATTCATATGAACAAAATGCTGCATGTGAGCTAACTGGCCCATCCAGTTGTAGCTTCTCCCAGTTTCTGCTGCAAGAAGTAATTAGGAGTATGGCTGCTCTCTCTGGATGGAATACCTTCCCATAGCAAGGTTAAACTGCCCCCTTCCCCCAAACCAAGTTACTACCCTGAAGGGAGGATAAGTTCTTGAAGAAACTGTGGAGCTGCATCGGTGGGAGAGTAGAAAAGGTAATTTGGTATTATCAAATGTTGATAACATACATTAGCCACCTTTAAGAGTTTCAAAGCTGACATTTTGAGCGTTAGCCTTTGTCCTCTAATGACAAATGGCTTATGCTTGAAACATCAGCTTTAAACTTTTTACAGAGGCCAATTTATGTTATCAAGTCAGTAGATAATACTAAATTACCTTGTACCATTCATTTATACTCCTTTGTAGCCAGATCAGCATTGACCTGGGTCCAGTGTGCTAACTGTTGGGTCACCACATCTGTTCATGAAAACTCTCTAGAAAAAGAGAGGTTAACTTTGCAGTACAGTCCACTGGGTAATTTATCAGTCAGACATTTTATAATTAGATCTCTATTGCCTCTTCAGAACTTAGTTTATATGAGCTTCATCGCACACCACAAGAAGCCATTACTGATGGAACAGAGATTTCAATTTCACCTCGCAGCCTACACAGTGAACTGATGTGTCCTATATGCTTGGACATGCTAAAAAATACAATGACCACCAAAGAGGTACGTGGGTTTAGTACTAGATGTGCAAGCTCAGTATAAGATACTTAAACTGCTATACACTTTTCATATCAACCCTTTCACTCCCACAAGTGACCAAGACAGAATTCCTCCATACCATATCAATACAATATCAAACAAGTAAGTGATGAGAACAGAGAAGAATATCAATTATGGGATTCTTAGTTGATCCAGTACAAAATTTCTCTGAACTAACATCATAAGAATTGTAAGGCAGATAGTAAGGAGAACTGCTAATTAGATCTTGGGAGGGTTAAGTAGAGAATTCACAAGGGACTTAATATGCTTTTTGCTTTTGCTGATTGGCTAGCTGGAAAGTGACTCACAAGGCTACCAAAAAGTTTTTAAGACTAATTTTTGGTACTAATTATTGATAGAAATAAACCATGATTTTGGTTCTTGTGAGGTACACATGTATATATATATATATACTAAAACATTTATCCTAGTATCAGTGAAAGTGGTGAATAGTTGCCTTTAGTAATAGTAAATATATTATCCCATTAAGTCAGGTGTTGAACTAAATGTCCATTTTATCTAGTGCCTACACAGATTTTGCCAAGAATGTATTATCACTGCTCTGAGAAGTGGGTATGTACAAATTTACTGGGAGTAATTTTTTTTTTATCCCAAATTTGTGACAACTTTAGACTAACTAGAATTATGGTATTTCTCTATATTTTTATTCTAATTTTCTCTTTTGATTTTTTTCCACACATGTAGGAACAAAGAATGCCCCACGTGTAGAAAAAAGTTGATTTCAAAACGCTCCTTACGGCCAGATCCTAATTTTGATGCTCTCATTGCTAAGGTAAGGTGTTCTGGGTTGTTTTCTTGTCTGCTTTTTCAGACATTTTGTGGTCATTGTAACATGCAATATTTTTATTGTCTGCCAATTGATTCTTTGTTCTATACAATTGTAATTGCAGATTTACCCAGACAGAGATGAATACGAAGCACATCAGGTTAGCACTTGGTGTAATAGACATATCTTGGATTAAAATGATACTTGATACAAATACCCATGGGAATACACCAGCCACTCTGTGGCACACCATCAAGGCATAAAATCTTGTGTTATTAATTAGATTTGTTTAAAAAAAACTAATACTTCCTTTTAATCCTGAATCAAACTCCCAAGAGTGACTGACATCCAATTTCTCCTCACAATATCACCCCTAAATCACACAATAAGATCACAAGAATAAAGGAAATGATCATCAACTAAAGACACTATTGATGGTCAAACAAATTCTCCTTGACAGCACCTGAAGAAATGCATAGAGAACAGTATGGAGAATATGCATACTGATGCTAGGGTGTAAAGACTTGAGTTAGCTTGCAAGTCAACGCCTAAATGCTAGATGGTTTTTCATTAGCTGTACCACATAATCTGTTTCATGTACATTTACGTATGTGCTTGGTATGATCCTGTAAGCTCCTGAATGAACAGTGCATTAGTTTATTGAAAATAGTTGTTATGTCAGTTTGCATTGTACATTTTTTTTTTCACTCTGTTCATAGGAAAAAGTTTTACAGAGATTGAACAAACATCATAACCAACAAGCTTTGACAAGCAGCATTGAAGAGGGACTTAAACTGCAAGCAATCAATAGAGCACAAAGAGTGGTATGTTCAGTACAGGATACATGAGCTCTATAAAATTGGCTTGTTTTCTCATAAGACACAGAAGCACTTGTCAATCGTACAGGTCAAATTTGATCCATTGGTGTAGTCATAGCTAGCAACACAATGGCAAATCTGACCAACACAATGTGACTGACAGCTCTTTTCTTGACCCTGATCGTGACGTCTAAGCAGTCACTATCCTAGATTTGATGTTTTTTTTTTTTCATCTACCCAGTTAAATGCTATTGAAATCAGTTACTGTTAAATTGTTTGATAGTGCAGCCAGTCACTAAAACTCCTAATATCTGATCATTCTGATTTGAAATAAGTCAAGTATTTATTTGTATTCAGTGCAGACTAATTTTAACCAACCAAACCTAACAGACACAGCATACAGTTATAACTGTAACTATAACTACATACAGTTATAACTTATAACCATAACTGCATACACTGTATGCGTTTATGGTTGAAGTTTGTTTTACTTGGTTTAAATATGTTTTTTAATTTGTTTTCATACATATATGACGCAAGAAAAACAAAATTGAAGGAAAAAAGACCGATTCAAAAAAAAAAATCTCAGTTAAATTAGTGGTAGTGATTGAAGCTGCATCATTTTTGTTTTATACATGTTTGTTGTTATTTTAGAGAAAAAGATCATCGGATGACCCGTCACCAGGTGATGACACATTCACTGATTGAATGGCATGTATACTTTCAATAATCATTGTGACTTTACTGGCTAATCCTCCATCCTTCTTTCCCAGGTCCAGGTTTATGATTTACTTATTCACTTTGGGACTGTAAATGTTTGATTAAAATTAATGCAACTCTCCTGAATTCAATGTAATTCAGAGTAATTTTTTTTGCACAAGGTATCTGTACCAGATATCTGGTGAAGTTACATTTAAATGTCTTATTGATTATGTACCCATGTGTAGTGGCAGGATCAGGAGCCCCTGGAACACCAGGTCCCACAGGCCAACCAGCTGCTGGAGAAGGAGGTAGTAATGTGGTGCGAAAGCGACAGAAGACCTCATCAGATCCTGAGTCAGATGCAAGTGAAAGTGAGTGGTATCCTCAAGGGAATCAGTGTGGGAGTTATCTTTTGGAGTCCAAAGCTCTTTTGTCTTCCTTTTCTGTACATGTAAATTTTTGGGATTTTATAGAATTTTTGGGATGGACTGACATGCTGTCCACATAGAGCCACAGTGCTCTTAGTAACTTCATGCGACATAAACCAGTATAACCTGTGGCCAGATGAGCCACTCCACTTTATTACTGACTTAACATTCCTTGGTACATGTTTACCATTATTGTACTTGAAGTAATGTGAATCCACCAACACTTTATCAACAGATACCTTAGACTCCACTGGAGAAGCTGCCACAGAAACATCAGAGCCTGTTAATGTGAGGATTTGTCTGTCAAAATTAATATAATTCTTACTTGTACTTGTATTTGATTGTTGAATGCAAAATCAACACTGCTGACTATTTCTCCCTAGCTCAAATTGTCCTCAAAATGTTTTAGTTTATACCTACTGTGTACATGGACAGTCAGATCTGGAAATTTGATGCACAATTACTTGTGTTTTTCTGTCACCCAGAATCGTAATGAATTGTTGTCATATCTGAGTTTCATTTTTCTCACTCTTTTATTTTTTTACACAGGAAATTGAATTGGTGTTTAAACCTCATCCCAAGGATCATGACCCAGAGACAGTGGCCCAGCAAACACGCTACATAAAAACTACAGCTAATGCCTCAGGTGAACTGACTTTAAAGAGAAAAAAGATTTGTCAGCAATCTTCTTCTCACACTCACAAGTTTACATCTGATCTTGTTGCATTTTTATTTCACTGATAATTTTCTACTGCTTTCAATGCAAAAAGCACAATAATGAATTAAAAAGAGCAAACTTGTGGTCAGTTGCCATGCACACACATCCCCCAATTAAACCCCCCAGAGAATGTCTCCATAGTTTCAGACAGTACTGCAAATGTACCTCTTTGTTCCTGCAGAAGTATTTATGTGCTTTGGCGGCATTCCATTGCATGCTTTTAATACATCTATAGTACCTTCTCAGTTTACGTACACCATGATACTGATGAGCATGAGCTACAGGTTACTATCAAACACTTACTTGAACAGAAGTATACAACTTTTAAACAAGTAAAAATATCCTCACCGGTAGATTTACTACATTTGCATGTTAGTATCACTTAGTTTTTCATGATAACATATTTTTGCATTTTGTTTTATGAATTTACAGTCGACCATCTTGCCAAGTACCTTGCAATGAGACTTGCCCTTGAGTCACAACAGGAAGATGGAGGTAAGTAACAATGACAAGTCATAAAACTGTAATAATTATATATTAATCATTCGTTGTTGTTTAAAGAACACTATCCAGCTCTTAATCAGTGAATCAGTGGAAGGAAAATTAAGGGAAGGAGAGGGGTGGGTGGGGGAAGGTACTTGGAAACATCCCCCTCAAAAACCACTCAGGAGTCTTGGGAAAAAAATTAGTACCAGCCATTTCAATAATTTTAAGATCCAGTCAAAACAGATGCAATAATTAAAAAAATTTTAATGGTTGGAGTCTGTGAGAGTTATAGTTTCCAGTTGTGAGTTTCAAAGCAGAGAAGAAGAGCCTGTGGGTGTCATGATATTAAACAAAAGATCTTTAATACAGGTGCTAACCCTACTGAAGAGAGCAGTGAAGCCACACAGTTCACAATATACATTGCTAGCATGCCAGGGCAATACACAGTAAGTGAACAGACATTACCATCTGGCCAGCAGCAGAATGCTGTGATTTATTAGCCGATATTGAAGAAAATTAATTGCCACAGTTTGGATGATAGTTGCAAGTGAGTTACTTGCAAAGGAATACATCTTGTGTCCAATCCAGGAGGGAGTCACAACACCCTCAAGTTTTGCACCAAGAAATTTTTTGTTTTAGCAATACATGTAGAATAGTGAAAAATGATGGAGTATATTTTGCTGGTCTGAGTAAAAGATGCATGTAGCTCACAGTTGTTTTCAATTGACTTTCAGCCTCTTCCTGGATCAATGATATTGGATTTTGTGAATGAGAAGGTAATCATTCAATCACTTAAAAATTAAGTACACCTCACTTTTGCCATACACCAAGCTGACACACTAAAAAGCATTTGCTTTTAAGTACATGTACATACATGAACACTTTTCTACAAAAGAAATTCAAACAAATATAATGTATATATAGTAATCCTAGATCAGTGTCGTTTGCATTTCTAACAACTGGCCTAAGATATTCACAGGATTTCATGTGAGGGACACATCACATAACCCTTAAACCCCTATGAGTGGTTGGCTTTTAATTTTTCCCTAAAATATCAACCCTTAGTCAAACATTTAGGGCATGAAAATAAAGGAAATGTCACTAACCAATGAAACTCATGTTGGTGAAACAAATTCTCCTCATCAGCACCTTAGGAATTGTATGGAGAACAGTAAGGAGATTGTGCATCCTGATGTTAAGTTGTAAAGGATTAAAAGGAGCCATTTCTATCAAAATTAATGCTACAATTAACAGTGTATTTCAATTTTCATGTTTTGTTTTACTTTATTTTCCCAGTACTGGAAAGTCAACAAGCCATTGGAGATGTACTATGCATTGAACAAACCACAGAGTTGATTCATATTTATGAACTTTGACAGCTCCAATTTTTCCAGATTTTATCACCAACAAAGTGTGCTTGCTACAGTTGTTCATACCATATAGCAATAAGTTATATACCAAGCATCTTGCTTGTTATCATGTGTTCTGTTTTTTAACCCTGCACTGGCTAATACATGTAGGATTGCAAGTTCCAAATGTTCATGTATTTATGGCATAATGCATATAGAGTCACACTAACTGCTACTGCTGTTTTATTTTAATAAAGTACTTATTGTATGCTGCACAATGTAGCTGCTCACTATGATATTTATCCAGTTACAAGATATGTTAAGTGTTAGTAACACTGTAAATTTGGTATTGTACCTTTTTTTCGGTAAATACGTGTAGTATCAGTGACCTTCTGGTGACCGCCAATAATTTGTGCATGTTTTGTCAGCCATTATGAGCTCTACTTGTTCCCCTCATGACCTAAGAAATTAAAAGCAGTGGTATCTTGTCATTTTTCTTGAACTCATCAAAATAAAAGTTGTTGAAAGTACTTTTTTGTGAACAAATAAGATTTAGTCTCTGATGTTTCGTCAGATTTTTGTTCCCATTTATTGTTGTATGATAACATTTTACACTTTATTGGGGGTGTTGTCACCTCTAGAGAAACAGTTCAATCTGCTGTCACATATTAATTTTTGTAAATGTATGTTGTTAATTGGGAAAGCTAAATGTTGCATCTACACAACCGAACTAAAGAGCACACAGAATTGCCACGTTGTTTTTCCATATTGCTGTGAAGTCTTAATATGTCAGAAAATATATTTGTAAACGATCCAAGCATCCTCATAAGCGTCATTACGTTTCTGAAAATTGTGGTATTCATGAAAAAAAGAAGGAAAAAAAACAATTTTTAAACAATACAAAGAGAGAGAATATTATTGTTTCAGATTTTGTATGAATGTTTGTGTATGTGGAATGTTCCATGTCTAAACATTAATTTGGCTTTTGACCCTCGAGGCCCTTTTTGCAAATCACTTCCGGTATCCCAAGCCCCTCCTCCAAAATCCTGTCAACAACCGGAATGCGTCAAACACGTGTTGAAGGTAAGGATTACGAAGTTTTGAGAGGAGAAAAAAGTTCGCAAGATGCAGTTGATTCTAAGATCCTAGTTTAAGCTGCTTTTTAATCAATTTAGAGGAAATCAAGAGAATCCAGGCATGTTTTGGGCAACTTTGGAGCTGTTGAGCAACTACTTGCCCGAGATCGGACTAACTGGTGTTTACGCAGTTGCTATATTGACCTTCATTGGATTTTGTTCCGATCGAATACGGCAAAGGAAGAACCAACAAAACGCCATTGACTCCGATTATCAAATTGGAAGGCGTCTTGGATTGTTTGAAAGCATGATTGATGACCTTCATAGCTATGGTGGAGGTTTGCAATCTGTTGTTCTTTTGCTGAAGTCCAAAGTCTCTCTTCAACAGACCATGGTTCGGCAAACATTGGAACGTTTGGCAAGGAAACACACCATTCTTCGTATGCGAGTCAGAGAAGTTGCTGTGCACGGGAGAACGAAGGTAGTGAAATGTTTTATTGAGATGGATGAACCGTATGCTATAGATTTCTACATCAAAAGTAAACAGGCTCGTAATTGGGAATCGTCTTTTGAAAAGGAACTCTCGACTCCATTCCAGACCTCTGACGGTCCTTTGTGGAGAGCACGATTGTTCAAGGAGGAATATGATGCAAAAGAGAGGTGTTTCTTGAACACCTTGCTGTTTTCAGTTCATCAGCTCATCGCAGACGATACCGCTTTGTTGAATCTTTGTGGAGATTTCTTAGATTTCTTGAACATGGAGAGTGGCAAGGTTGACAATGACATCAAAACAACAAGTGTTCCTCTATACCCACCTATTTCTGATCTTTTAAAGCATCACATTACCTTAACTCAACTGGATAAAGTTCTGCTTTCTCTTAAGCCCATCTTCGCTCGACTGTTGTATAAGATAGTTGGGAAGCCAAGGAATCAGTTCACTGCAGTGATTCCACCAACTAGCTTATGTGATCCAACCATTTTAAGGAAAACTTGTATTCTGCCAAGAAATTTACCCAAATGTTCCATTTCTGAGCTGGTAGGGAAATGTAAAGAGAACAAATGTACTGTTCATGGAATGCTTACAGCTGCAGCAAGTGTTGCCATAGCAACCATGTTACAGAATGGTGACCTGCGAATACCAATGTCTATTCCTTTGAGTTTTAGTGTGAATGTGAGACAGGAATGCCAGCCACCAATATCAAGCAAAGATCTGGGTTGTTTTACATTAGACTGTGGGCTTAAAATCCCTGTGCCAGTTCTGCAAGACATACATGAGCATTTTTGGAAATTTGCACAGAAATGTACTCAACAGGTACGGCAAGCAGTTGCAAGCGGAAAACACCATGCATGTTTGAAGGAACTTCATTTATTGGACATTGACTTTGCCAAAAAAATGTACAAAGTCTCTAAAAACAAGAAAACAGCAGGTCGTTTGAATAGGCTATGCCATGTTTCTAATCTTGGAAAACAAACCTTTGGAAAAGAAGGTGAAACGAAGGCTTATGAGTGTAATGGAGTGTATTTTGCTGGTGCAGGGCATAATTTTGGCCCTGTGTTTAGCAACAACTTAGTGACCATTGATGGTCAATTGTTTTGGAGTATTATATATTACAGTAATGTTGTCACTCAGGACGTGGCCACTGAATATGCTGAACTTGTTTTCAAGACTCTAAAAGATGTTGTATAAATACAAGCAGTTATCGCTGCCGTAAGGTGGTTAAAATTTACTGTAGGTTCACATAGATAAACCCTTTCACTTACAAGCTCTATACAGTGGGTAATTTTTTTTGCACCATCTGCCAGACATTTCCTACAATTTAAGCTCTTAGTATTAAGTGTTTAAATCCAAGAAATATCCTTTAGTTGATAATTTTTTCTGTCTTGTCATCATATTTCTGCTTGAAGTAAATGAATATTGTAAGGATAAATTCCCTTCTGGTCACTCCTGGTAATGAAAGGGTTAAGCTAATGAATGTGAAAAAAATGTAGACTTGTGAAAAACTACCATGCATAAAATCAGGTATTGGATAAGTTTCTATATGTTTTACCAAGCCCACATGGCAGCCAGACATGTCCCTCAAATCAGCTACAGTATTGTTCAGCTAAACCTGTAGTATCGGGTGACAATTTAAAATAAGTAGTGAGACATGCTTTTTTTGTAAACCAAGAAGCAATTTTATGCCTTAAAAAACACAGCTTAGAGCTATTGCACTTCTGTTTGTACATGTAACCCAAAGTTCCCATGATCTAAGGGTATTTTCAAGGAGAGAGAATTGTAAGTTGAAATGCAGAAATCAACAATTTAAAGCTAGCCCACTCTACAATTTAAAATAGTATAGAACACTATTAAATTACACAACAAGAAGTTCCAAATATTTCAGGTTCTTCCAGGGCTTGAGTTAATAAAATATGTTACTGTTCAACAAGTTAATTCTGTAGGGAATTTTTTTTTTAACAAAGAATAGATTGTATTATTTTATAATTTTTACAGACAATCTGAGTGTTTTAGTTTTTAATCTTCTAAGTTCATTTTAAGTTGCAGTGCAATACTTGAACCAACCCTTTAACTCCCATGAATGACCAAGACAGATTTTCTCCTTACCATATCAATACAATATCAAGCAGACGAGTGATGAGAATAAAGAAAAATATTAATTATGGGATTACTAATTGATCCGATACCAAATTCTCCAGCTAACATGATGAGAATCGTTTGGCAGACAGTAAGGAGAATTACCAATGAGATCTAGGGAGTTAAAGGGTTAATGATCAGTTAAGTATTCAAACTTAAATTGTGCTTCAATTAACTTGGCAAATTTTAAAGGTAACAGTATTATTTCTACCAGTCACTAATTGTCAGTGAGTGAGAGAGAGAGATAGAGAGAGAGAGATACTTTATTAACCATCATTGCAGCCATAGGCTGAATTACGGGATATTTACAAATACTGTGATAACAAAAGAGAGAATAAGAAAAATTTTCTACGTCTTATAGACATAGCTAAAAATAAAACTGTTCTTCAAACGCTCGGTTTTACATGGGGGGAGAGTGAAATCACTTTTGCGTCTCAGTGCATATTTACAACTCTTGAGTGATAAAGGATGTGATAAGCGTGCTGTTAGTAATAACTTGTAATATGTAATGAAATGGGTTGTTCATTGTGGTAGCTGGATAAATTTGTTCTGATGTCTCACTACATCTAGTGACTTTGTTGTGAGACAACAGAACAAATTTATATTATCAACTTGTAGTATGTTTAACCATTATATGTGACAAAGATTTGGAAATATATTGATAAAGAAATTAGTTGATGGAATAGAAAACTGCAGTGTGTCAATTTTAATTCTAAATCCAAAATTGTTCTTATGGTGCAATAATGTCAATTATGCTGGGTAAGAGGTTGTTTAAAAAAAGACAAAAATGAGATTGCAACACTACTGCCACTTGAGGTAAGAAGTATAATGTATTACCCTCATTCTGATTCACTGCTGAAGAAAAATAAAAAAATCAAAAATTGCATTCTCTCCTTCCTTCCCCTCCCCTCCCCCCAGTAATTCAAGTAATT
This sequence comes from Pocillopora damicornis, assembly GCF_964200805.1. Classification (NCBI taxonomy): domain Eukaryota; kingdom Metazoa; phylum Cnidaria; class Anthozoa; order Scleractinia; family Pocilloporidae; genus Pocillopora; species Pocillopora damicornis. The sequence goes on along the minus strand of NC_142672.1, from coordinate 28,557,031 downwards.
AAATCTTGAATTTGCAAAGCTTGCATTCACAGGTTAACAAAAATAATAATAGGTAAAAAAATAGTATTAAAAATGGTTTGCTCAGGGAGAGTTTCCATGCTTCCCACACTTTCCAGATTTCCAACTGTGTTTACTTGCGTCACTCTGCATTGCTGACGTCATTAGTGCAACTAGAATCGCGAGATTTAGCTAGACTCAAAAGTGCTAGATAAAAAAATAAGGCTTTTAGAATGAGAAATAGAGAGAATATCAGCATCTGCACTACTCTCTTATGGCTAATAGCCTATAGATCTTTTATGAATGAACGCAGACTGTATAAATATTTATGTAAGGACAAACGATCACAAAAGAATATCTAAAGATCCTTTATCATGGTTTTAGTTTTGTAAAAACTTTTATTGTCTTCTTCTTTTACTGTCTTTAATTATTTAACATCATTGTTATTCTGTTTTATCGATGCCGCCAGAGAAAAAATCTTTGAAAAAATTTCGTAAAATTATGCTCAGCTCCTGAATGAAGTTTCACAAGAGATGCAACTTTTGGATAGCAAATCTGAAGACATTTTTGTACATCACACGGTGTTACTTCTCAAATACGTAGAAAGCTTTCATCCGAAAAAAATTGAATACCAAATAGCGCTTCATTTGTTCTGAAAAAAAATATAGATAGATATCTACATGATCCAACAAAGGCCAGGTTCCAGATAGTGAAGTATAAAACGACTACTCATTACGCTCACCGTTGTTTTCAGAACTTCATCGACGTTTTTGCCTCGGTAAAGCGTATTATAATACTCTCGATGGCGGATGCACGCGAGGTAAAGCATTTACAGCGCTTAAAAGCGTTGTACACAGCTGGGCGATTCGTTCCAAATGCTCTGGACCAGCAAGGACTATGTCACATACACCATGCCGCTTATCGTGGTTATCTGGTGTGTACAAAATGGCTCATTAAACGTGGAAGCAGCCTGACTGCCAGGTAAAATATTTCTTAGATAATCAATCCGTTTATTTTGCTTCATAAAGTACCTGTTTTCAGGTAGACAGAATATTGGTCTTGTAGGAAAGGCACTATTGATTTAAAATACTGTTCTGATTTTTATCCGTTTAATCTGTCTTCATAAGATTGTAAGCCAGCAATTTAGAAATAGTTTTTAAACTATAGAACTTCTCTGTGGTTTTGGATTCTGGTCACCCTTTTTCATTTTAGACGAATAAAAGTTTTACTAAGTGCCTAATTGCACGAAACTTTTAGTTTGGGCAACTCAGCGTTTGAGCCTCAACCTAATCTTGGCAAATGTCAACGATATCAATTCAGACTTCTTATTATTGTTACGAGGTAGATTTCTGTGTTGGTATAAATTAAAGAAATGCTAAGAAAATAGGCCTCAGATGGGAATATATACATTATTATGATGGAATTGCCGATACCTGCTTTCTTCATTTTAAAGTAGTAACTTCAAAAGGAAAATTTTTTTTTCGGTTTTGAATTAGCATGTTATTTTTTCAACTTAACAGGGCTCCTGATCATAACCACTTTTACATAAGTTTGATGAGAATGTACACATCGCTGGTAAAGCTAGATAGACCGGTTTCTATCTTCAATGCCCGCAACAGACTGTCCCTCATTCAACTTGTATTGAACGATTTTTGGATAACGTGAACCCGTTCTGCTTTCTCTACATGATAAAGGTCTGCAGAAGGCTCGGTACCAGCTCATTACGCGGCCGCCGGTGGCCATCTTGAATGTCTCAAGTGGATTCACCGAAAGGCTTCGAAAAGCATCTCTTTAACGGTTCGTAAAATTCAACTGAAATGTTAACAGTTTTCAATAAAATTATTTCCTTCTTATTTTTTAATGATCAATGATTTCGAGTAGATGAGGCAACGTACAGTTTTGAGGCTACAAATGCGCTCGACAGTGACAATGATTACATGTGCTATTTATCACAACAGGACAACAGTGGAGTTACACCACTTTATTTTGCAGGTAAGAGGAAAGCTAGCATAGTTCAAACGATTAACGCTAATACGGTCATTTTACAGTTTTCATAAGACAAGGGGGAAGGGGGCAGAGGAGAGGGAGACATATCAGAAAGGGTGGGGGGGGGGGGTTTGGAGAAAACGGATCAAAAAAGAATAGGGCTTAACATTTGATTGTTTTCATGATCATTTACCTAACTCTCCATCACTCTATTCATCTATCAATTAATTAATTTACCAATCTATCAATCTGTCAATCTTCTATCTGTCTATCTACCTATCTTTATATCTAGCCATTTGTTCCTCTATTAATTCTTTCATTAATTCATTAATTCTCATAGCGACTCATTCATTTATTCATTCACTCACTCACTCACTCGTTTATTCATTCATTTTTTCTTTCATTCAGTTATACTCTCATTTATTATCTCTCAGCCCAAGAAGGTCATTTGAACTGCTTGGCGTGGCTCGCAAAGCACTCGGGAACATTTCACCGAGAGATGTCTGTGGATGGTATGACCGCTGTCCATGCAGCAGCTCTTGAGGGTCATTTGGGCTGCCTGGTGTTTCTGCTAAGCTCTACTGGTTGTAGCGCGCTGGCTCGGGACAGGACTGCGAACACACCTTTGCATTATGGTATCATTCTGATACTCTATAATAAAATTATAGATAAGTCACCAATTCTATGATAACAGTTTATGTAAGAGTTCCTTTCTCCTACACAGTAATAAAAGTTACATACGCGGACGACTTCACTTGACAATTTTTTTTCTAATGTGCCTGTTATGTCGGTGTCTACGTTTCCGATAGCATTTTTCCAGGGATGTTTATCACCAAGCACGACCTTGTGTGTTAAACCCAGTCCTCTGGCCTAGCGTCTATACATTTCAAACAAGGACTTTTTCTAAGAAATGGCCAAAAGGACCTCTGCCTTTTTAAATGTTTTTACCGACGAAGCATCTTCTATTTTCTTTCTCTATTCAGCGGCAGCCTGTGGCCGCCGTTCCTGCGTCGAGTGGCTCCTGGGTAACATTAGCAGTGTAGGTAATGAGAGAAATAAACTTGGCTCCAGTCCCTTACATGTAGCTGCACAAAATGGTCATCTAGAGGTAGTAAAACTCCTTGTTCGAGCGTGAGTATTTTTTCGTTGTTCATCATTTTTTATTTTATCATTTTCGTTGTAAAATGGGCAGTCTTAATTCGACTTCCCTGTTACATGGTCGCCTCATTAATAGGACTTCATGGTCGGCAAATATTTTCCCATCCAACCTGACCGAAGTCAGATGTTTCGTTCGATAATCTATCTCTATGTCGATCGATAGTTAGCCGTTTAGTGATTGATAGCCGGTTGGTAGTAGGTCCACAGTCAGCCGATTGTCGGCCTGTGGTCGGCCAATGGTCGACCAACACTCAACCGATAATGGAACGATAATATCCTTATAATCGGCTGATTCCTCGCCATCTCGACCGAGTGTCATAAAATTGTGAGTCCATTGGCAACCGACTGCTGACTGACCATCAACCCGCATATCGTTCGACTATCAGTAGATATATTAACGATGATAGCCATTGATAATGCCTATAATCAGCCTCCAATATCCACATGAACATTTGTATAAGCATACCGCTTTCAATGTCTTTGTGTTACACAGAGGTGTGGCAATCAAACTTCGGGACAGACTGGGTAGAACCCCATTCGACGTGGCTATCGAAAGTGGAAATGGAGCATGTGCAAACTTATTATATAAGGTATTAAAGAAAGAAAGACTAAAAAATCCATGGGTGACGTCGGCTAATCTATATTCTGAAACTAGCGTGAGCGACAAATTATCACAATTATATCTAAGCGATTCAAAATAACCTGTTCTAGTCATTCATTAAGTAAAACAGAGAGAAATAGCAATCAGCGTGATAGTAGCGGAGGAGTGAAAAAGGGAGAGCAGGTTAGATCAGGTCAGGTAAAGAACGCGACCCGACCCAAACCTCCCTCGGTTTTTCATTCCTCCGCTTCTAATGCGTTGTTTACTATCCCGTACCCAGACCTTCCACGGCTAAGCAGTTGTAAGCGGTTCTGCTATTTCATTTCAGTTACACGGTAGGATCTGGGTTCGAGATTAGGAACAGGCTAAATTCAAAGGGACTTTTGTACCGTTTCCTCCAATCTTCCTGCCCGAGACATGTTGGAAACATAGTCAGGGTGGCTTTTTTCGCCACTGTTCTCAATACGGACGCACAAAGCCATTCTCGTTTAGAGAAAACTTTTATCTCATCACTTCTGCGACTGTCTGGAATCTTGTAATAAGATAGTGAAACTAACGATAGATGATATGACAAGCGCACTTCGGGTTACTTTTTTCCGTTCCAAAAAAAATCCAGCAAAATATTCCATTTAATAAAATGAGGTAAGAGCAAACCCTCGCTTGAATCTCAGTGATGTTAGCTTGTGAACATATTCTCATTGTTAGAGCTTCGGCACAAACGCTTCCACGGGAAATTTTGAGGCCTTAAACAAAGCAAGCCGGCAAATGGTCTCTAAGAGGCTTAGCACTGATTAAAATTATTTTCACTGTCAGAACCCCAGCAAACCTCTCCCCGACTCGTCTCGACCTTTCCGTGGGAAAAGAAACAGGCGTCCTGCAGCACTAATAATAAGGGCATATTCGCAAGCTAATCTTATGTTTGACTTGATTCATAATTTTGATTGCTCTTCTTTCTAGGCCGAGACCTTCAGCATTCAAGGTATGAATGGCTTAATTTCTGGACACCACAGCCTCAAACGAGTTCGCTTTGAGAGAAAAGCGATCGAACGTGACCGTCGTTCCGAACAAGCTTCGACTCATCAACAATCACGGCAACTTTCTCCCGATCACAAATTATTAGGAAGAGGAAATACAATACAAAACCAACATTTCTTATACAAGAATAGCGTCGATGCCATTTCAATGAATCATCATAGCAATCTAAGAATGGAAAGTGACGGGAGCAAATCCCCCAAAGGGGTTGCTCCTACGGATCAGAGATACGCCGGTCGGCTATCTCGGGGACTCGACCCTTCTTCCGAAGACTTGCATCTTAAAAGTCACGCAACAAGAAGCAGCTTAATACCTTGGTCACGTGTATACCAAATGACGCAATCAACGGAGTTATTACCTAATCATCATCAATCAAAGGTTTATTCTTCTTATTCCCTCTCGGACGCAAGTGGCCGGGATGATTCGTCTCCTGAGCGACAATTTACCAGTTCGCAACATTACGTGGTAAGTTTAAGGGGTGACTAACTGTTTTTGCCCTTCCTCGATGTTATGACACTCATAGGCGGCTGGCTGCTTAAAGATTTCAAAAGTTGCATTTGTAGGATCCGGATGGCAATGAAAGTCGTTGAAAAGTTGGCAATTCATGACAAGTTTACTTCAGGTTAAAGGCAATGAGACACGCAGTAGTGTTTTGGTTTCAATGACTATACCCCTCCCAAACGACTATGAGCCATAAAGATGAGTTATTATATATTAATATTCCTTTGTCGGGCATTGTTGGGCATGTTTGCGGGCTTAAATGGAGAACTTGGCAGGCTAAAATGTATTTCATCTTTCAAATGTATTTATCTATTCAGTATTTTATATCTCACCTAACGCCCAAACATATCTTTACAATAAAAAAAATTATAGTATTTTGTATGACTTTCCGATTACCACATGAAAATGCCCTAAAATATTGCCCCTTGTATGAAATCATTTCTTTAATTTTGTTTGATTGGTTCTTTGTAGGTATACGAGCTACCTTTCCTTACTTTACGCGGAATCCGCGCCAATATACCTAAAAGGCATTTTCAAAAGTTTTGGAAAAAATAGCGGGAGCCTTTAAAAAATGCCCCGAACCATTGGTACCGAAATAGGGCCAAACTAACTTAAACAAAATTACTTTTTGTGTTAATTAATTGAATCTCATCGCAGGTGACAAACTATGAAGATGTTTCCTCGGAGAAACGAAACACATCTTTCTTCTCCAGAATCGTTTCATGGAGAAAAAACAAGGTATTTATTTTTTCATTTTGATTGATCGCTGAGTTCGATGACTTTTGCGTCTTTCCTAACTACGTAGATGTAAGGAAAGGCTGCAGACTGTCATGTGCTGCTTAGAATGATTAGGGAGATTGAAGTGTCTGGCAATTGGTTTTGGATGCGTCTTTGTCATTCCTTTCTACGTCGCGAAGGTGTTCTCAGAATCGGTTACCTGGTCGTCTTCCCGTTTCACCAGCAAATATCGGGACCCAAACCATCAATTAAGATTACTTATCTCTTCATGAGCACCTACGCCAAAGTCATCTATTGCATAACTTGCACTGACTGCAGAAAGACATTGCAATGCATTTGCTCAGGTACTGACATTGATTCTTAAATTCTGTAGGACCTCTTTTCAGGAGACTTTGATCGTTTTGACGACATCGTTGAAACTGGTAGAGAGGGAGAAAATTTCATTAAACGACTCTACAAATTCTCAAAAAGGAAAGTGACAAGGTCATCAAGCTTTGCGCTCGAGAGTTTGCCAGATAATGTTCTAAGAAAAAGAAGAAACAGTTTTGTGGTGTCAGGAAATGACGAGTTTTTGTCTGGTATTGTCAGCGACTCAGTTGGAGATCCATGTAAACAAGAGAAAAAAGGTGAAAAACTTGTTCAGCAGACACATAAGGAAGAAACTTCTGCCAGTGATGTGTATCGTGCCAGAGGCAACTCCTCGAAAAACGAGAAAACGTCAAGAGGTGCTAAAAAGACTCGCAAACGCCATAAGGAAACCATTCCGCGGGAAAACTCCCTGATATGGTGAAAGCGGAATTTATCGCGTAAGCGGCTCAACGCAGGATGATGGAATTTAACTGAGAGAACCAATCCAGTCTCGTCAGTTCCAAAATTGGTCATTTTTTACAAGGGCTGTATCAGAGAAATAGGTGTTTCTCTGTCGTTCCTGTAACAAAAGAATGTAAAATGACAAATGGCCAACTGCATTACATAAGCAATAGTTTTGTGAGATCAAAAATTCAAATGTAATGGGAAAATATTAATAAAGCCATGAAATAATTTCTTTTTGCAAGGTCTTGAATTAGCTGAGGTTCGTAATTACCAAGAGATTATAAACTGTTTGTAATCTCTTGCGAGAGAAATCTCTTGTAATTACTTATTTGAGGAAAAAATCGAAAGTATTGCGAAAGTACCACAAATGTTTACTTAAAGACTAACAATTACAGTATACTTGGTTTGGTATCGTATTCAAGATTCGCAGTAAAGAATTGGTCAAATTCTCTTGCAAACGCTGCTCAAATGATATACATCCGGGTAACTTTTCTTTCTCGCCTATTCATGTGTTGTCGAAAAGGAAAAATACGTTCATACACTCCCTATGATTCTCTAAGGAAAATTCAAACGAAGTAAGATCAATGTGACCAAATTTTTTGTGACCAAAAATATAATGGCCCTAGAACAATCTACATTGGTAAGGCATATATCTATGCCTAGCACGGGGGGATTAGTCGTCACCGACAGAGTGAGAAGAGGGGGGGGGGGGAGAGACTTTAAAAAACTGATTGCCAATGAACTGCCATTATAACTGTAGTATAACTGCTTAAGTGATTATTAAGATGTGCGCGTCCTGATTGGCCAGGAATGCGTCATAATTCGTGGCATTCATCTCCTTAAGTTCACCTCGTTAAATTCTGTTAAATTCTAGTGGAGACTGGCTGCTTATTTCGATCCGAGTAATCAAAGCAATTGGAACAAAATGGTTTCAAAAGAAACACAAATTTACAACAGAATTGAAAGCAATATCCAAATATCCTGACCAAAACAAGCTTGCTGAACAAAAGATGAATTATATTGTAAAAATATTCTGCAGTTTGAATGCAATAAGCTCCACGTGAAAACGCATCTGTCATTTGCTTTCTCCCTCAAGTGCCTATAGGAACCGTGTAATCCGGAATTCCGTAAGAAAAAACATTTCTCCAAAGCTTTCTCAGCCGATGTGCTTTCTTACGTGGAGTTTATTGCATTCAAACTGCGGAATCTCCCGCACTGCAGAAGCCACAACGTGCTTTCTGCTCAGAACTTCCAGAAGCTTTGGCAAATGGAATGGAGCAGACACTGTGCAAGCAATTTTTCCAAAACCGAACAAACGCTGAAATGACGAACTCATGCCATTTGTCGCGCTGGACCGGTTCGTATGAACGAAGAGCGATGCCGTAACACCGGCTGGCGTCAGCCGGGCTGAAAGCTCTGATCTTTTCTGAGAATGAGGACAGCTGGGAAGTTTTGAAAAGAACTAGTTTTTTCGAAAATAGATTAAGAAGGCAACAAA